>NC_064810.1:38810759-39079598 GCF_023721935.1 Panthera uncia
AAATTATGGAAAGAGCCTAAATGTCCATCAACTGATGAATGGATAAAGAAATTGTGGTTTATATACACAATGGAATACTACGTGGCAATGAGAAAGAATGAAATATGGCCTTTTGTAGCAACGTGGATGGAACTGGAGAATGTGATGCTAAGTGAAATAAGCCATACAGAGAAAGACAGATACCATATGGTTTCACTCTTATGTGGATCCTGAGAAACTTAACAGAAACCCATGGGGGAGGGGAAGGAAAAAAAAAAAGAGGTTAGAGTGGGAGAGAGCCAAAGCATAAGAGACTGTTAAAAACTGAGAACAAACTGAGGGTTGATGGGGGGTGGGAGGGAGTGGAGGGTGGGTGATGGGTATTGAGGAGGGCACCTTTTGGGATGAGCACTGGGTGTTGTATGGAAACCAATTTGACAATAAATTTCATATATTAAAAAAAAAACACTTTTCTAGAGGCTGGGGATGAGTTTGACAAGATCACACCATGGAAAAGGCATCAGCATATAACCACACTTGGTTTTTGCCTCACAGTGTTGACCATTTCACTTGTGGACTATAAAGACTTAAAACACGGAATACCACACCCCTCCTGGAGTTGAGCTCTTCAGTAGATTGGGATTCCTGGCTCAGGAATTTTGCTATCCCTATGAAGTTCTGTGATGAGCCAAAAAAGTAATGAGCAGAACTTTGAATTCCCTCCTGGGTCACGCTAAATGAGGATAGCAGAGCAAAGGCAATTTTTGGGATGGAAGACAAACCCAGAAACCTGTGGCTGTGGTAAAATCCCTCCTAAACCCAAATGATTACTAAAATTATGTCGGCTAATCTTGAAGGAAAGAGTTAAGGAATAAAACAACATATATATTTGTTGTCACCATACATATCTCCTCAAATATTCTACATTTTTGCACTAATACGTTATCATTTTATGCTATTCTAGAAGTATTTGCCAGTGTGGCAGTACCTGGATATCTATGTTTTGCTACTAAAGACAGAAACTGTCATTTCCTTTTAAAATAGAGGTAAGTCCTAGCTGGGATGCAACAGCTACATTGAAATTAGTCCCATAAAGGACTTTTACAACTTACGTGAAGAAACACATTCTGCCCCCACCTCTCCCTCCCCCATAAATTAACTAGCAAAATCCATAGCAACATACTGAAGAATTATAGGTAAGAAGCATAAAGGATGTCAGCTCATTCTAGTCCAGAATTTCTTTAGGAAAAGTGTATACATTGTTTTAACAGGTCCATACTTCTAAATTATTACAAACTTTATTGTTCCTGGTTACCTGGCCCAAAAGCAATAAAGTCACTCTTCAGGGTAGGGACAGTGTCTGGAGTCTGGCCGCCTGAAGCAGGAAAACAGGGATGTTACACACATGTTTGCTAAAATTCTCAGAGTCTTACTAAAACATGTTAGAATGTAAGGTTTTGATTTTTACAACAAATGAGAGGAACTCTTTGTTTCTGGCCCATGGATATTTCCCACTGCCCACTTACATGTCTGGCGCACAATAGTTGCTTGATGAATATTTATGAAATAAATGACTGGAAGAACACATTCTCTGGTAAATTGATTAAATAGGATATCAGGATTAATTTATAGTTATTCAGTTTCCCAACAGTTTGTGAACAACTTTAGAACACATCAGCTTCATCCTTTTCATTTTAAATATGGAGAATTTGGGGCGCCTGGGTGGCTCAGTCGGTTAAGCGTCCGACTTCGGCTCAGGTCACAATCTCACGGTCTGTGAGTTCGAGCCCCGCGTCGGGCTCTGGGCTGATGGCTCAGAGCCTGGAGCCTGCTTCCGATTCTGTGTCTCCCTCTCTCTCTGCCCCTCCCCCGTTCATGCTCTGTCTCTGTCTCAAAAATAAATAGACGTTAAAAAAAATTAAATATGGAGAATTTGATGTCAAGAAAAGTGCAGTGTCAGCTACTTATCCTCAAAGGGACCAATATCAACATGGTCCTGAGGGATCTGGAGATGTTATTCCAGAGAACCTGACCTACATGCCCAAGTGTACAAAGTATGAGCCAGATACAGCACTGGTGAAGAATTTTACTCCAGATTATATCACATGTTTCAGAATTGTTAAAATCCAGTTCTCTTGATGCTCAGGTCAGTTATTTTCTTTTAGTGCCAATTGTGGTCCGGTTTTGCAATACGAAATTCCTCTTGAAAAAAAAATACATTGGTCGCCCCTTACCTGTGGGGGATCCATTCCAAGCCTCCCAGTGAATACCTGAAAAAGTGGATAGGACTGAATCCTGTATATTCTGTTTTTTTTTTTTCCTATTCATATGGTAAAATTTAATTTATAAAATAGGCACAGTAAGAGATTAACAACAATAACAATAAAATAGAATAATTATAGCACTAACTGTAATAGAAGTTATGTAAATGTAGCTTCTCTCTCTCCCTCTCTCTCTCTCTCTCTCTCTCTCTCTTTCTCTCTCTCTGTCTTTCTCTCTCTCTCTCTCAGAATATTTTATTATACTATATTCAGCCTTCTTCTTCTTGGGATCATGAGGGATGATAAAATGCTTGCATGATGAGGTGGAATCAAGTGGATGACACAGGTATTAGGATACAACATTAGGCTACTGCTGACCTTCTGACAACGCTCAGAAGGAGGATCTCTGCTTCTGCAATCTGCTTGACTGCGGGAAACTGAAATCATGAAGAGCAAAACTGTGGAGGAGGGGGATTATAGTAACTCACAACGCTCTTCTGTTCTTCCTCCCACTTAGACTATAAATCCAGGATCATTTGGATCTGAGGTTTCCTTCGGCTCTAAGCAGCATACTTTCCAATGGCTGCCTGTATTTGCTCTCTTACCACCCTCCCCTCCCCCAGTCCTTTCCCAGACCACACTTCCAGTACCAGTTCTTACTGGAGCTAGTAACTCAGTCAACAAGCATTTAATGAGAATCTGGTCACATGTGCACTAATTTGCAGTGTTCACAATCCTTCCTGTTCACACACTGGAGTTTGGGCAAGTTGGGTGAGGAAGTTTATAAAAGGCCAGGAAACTCCAGACCATACTTTCAACTAAAACAAATATGTTGTATTTCTAGGATTAGGTTTTGTTACCTCTTGGAAGAAGAGCAAGAATTTAAGAGAGTCATTTCTGCCAGTCTTAATAGTCAACTTGCCTTATCCTGTAATTCCAGACTTCAAACATCAATACAGTCCCTAGTACATTCTTCTGCTAAAAAGAAAGTAACTTCAATGATTTTTCAAAGCTGTATTTAAGATATACCTTTAAATCTAAGCAGTTTGGGGGAAAAGAAAAAGATGCTTTGCTTATTAACCAAGTATTTTATATCAAATGAAAATTTGGGAAGGTGTTCTTTTAGTTAGTAGGTATGACCTGTTTTTCTCCTGAATGTGGAAAACTGGCTGTACCACAACAATACAAAAGTTTCAAATTTGACATTTTACTTTTCTAAGTACTTAGCAAATGAATATGTAACAGAATTTTTAATACATAAAAAAGAATAATTTTCTAAATATTTCAAAATAGGTAAATAGATTCTAGGAAAAGAAGTTAAAAATAATGTGGAACTGTACCAATTTGCCAGTTTAATAGACATGAACAAGATACAACTCATTTATAAAAACTCGCTGTTTTTATTCTAATAGCACAAAGAAGAAAAAGAAAAAGAAAAGAGATAGTTTCTACTTGTTTCTGAAGATTGCAGGTAATATATATGTGGGAAGAATAAAAATCCTATAGACTGATAAATAGAAAGCTTAGGACTGGGGTGCTTGGGTGGTTCAGTCTGTTAAGCATCTATCTGATCCTTGATCTTGGCTCAGTTCATGATCTCACTGTTTGGGAGATCGAGTCCTGTATTGTGCTCTCTGCTGTCAGCACAGAACCTGCTTCAGGTCCTCTGTCCCCCCCCCCCCCGCCATCTCTGCCCTTCCCCTGATCATGCTCTCTCTCTCTCAAAAATTAATAAACATTAAAAAAAAATCTCAGAGCTAAAGACCACTTAAAGCTAACCATAATCCAGGGCTGTCTCCAAATAGAACAATAGCTCAAAGGTAGATTCACCCACTTTATATGAAAAAGATAAAAAGATTTAGCACTTGAATCTTCTTTATTCCCAAAATAGAGGCAAAGTTTAAAACAATGCTACTGCAACATTGGAGTTTTACTCACATTATGTAAATATATAATTCTATGTTGTGTTCACCTGGGAATGTAAAGGACTATGGAAGAGTTATTAAAGTGAATGATAGCTAAAGGCTTAGTCTATTATACAACAAAGACCAAGAAATCCTTGACCTTGATCTTCTATCAACAATTCTCCCTCCAGAGAATATAACCTTACGCCATCTGAAAGAATCATGGAGTGATTCCTGACATATATATATATATATATATATATATATATATATATATACACACACACACACACACACACATATACATATTTATATATATACATATATATATAAATAAATATATAACTGTATATATTGTTTTGTTTTGTTAACCTACCCTTGACTCAAGTGTAGGAATTCTGGAATGAAGCATAGGCCACTCCAAACCATTACATATTTGGTAACTTCCTACATGTTTGGTGAGAATATATTAGCACCGAATAATTGAAAATTATAATCCCGGCCCAGCTTCAATGGGGGGCTTTAAATTCTTTGGAAAACAGAGTGGTGTAAAATCAACAAATAAACCAAAACATCTTCAAGGGATTTTGTGTGGTGAATATATGTACATACACAGTTGAAGAAGTTGGTGCTCCATACTTCTTGATGACTGAATTTTCTGGTGCTCCTTGAGTGTCTAGGCAAGAGTATAGGTCTTAACCATCATACTACCAGGTCTTATCCATGTCATTTCATGTGTTTAATGCAACCTTCTTTTTCCACATTGGAAAATTATGTTATAGGAGTGGGCAAGTGTGTGTGTGTGTGTGTGTATGCATGCACGAGTGCAGGTGAGCACATGTTCATATGAGGGAGTAAGATGTTATTTTCGAATAAAATAATTGCAGAAATGTAGAAACACAGAAGGCTAATATTGAGGTCTTCCAGGGAGAAGATATACTCCCTATCAGTGAAAATATCAAGAATGGTGTTGTAGACAGAATAGTCCTTTGAAATATCCTTGAAACCTGTGAATATGTTGCCTTATGTGGCAAAAGTAACTTTGCAGACATGATTAAGATTAGAATCTCGACTTAGGGAGATTATTCCGGATTATTGGGTGGGCCCAAATGAATCACAGGTATTCTTATAAGGGGGATTCAGGAGGATCAAAGTCAGAGAAGGAGATGTGACAATGGTAGCGGACTTAAAAAGATTTGAAGATGCTATATTGCTGACTTCAAAGATGAAAGAAAGAGGTACAAACCAAGGAATTCAGGGTGCCTCTAGAAGCTGGAAAAGGTAACAAATGGACTCTTCCCTAGAACCTCCAGGAGCATAGTCCTTGATTTTAATGCATTTTCGTCCTTTTTGAGCTTCTGGACTTCAGAACTGGAAGAAAGTAAATTTGTGTGGTTTTAAGCCATTAGGTTTGTAGCAATTTGTTACAACAGCATAGGAAAATAGTGCAAATGAACATTATATATTGAATGAGAGCATCTCTGGAGCTACATAGCTTACATTTGAAACCACATTACTGTGCAACATTGACCAATTTAATTTTAATTTTTATGTATCTCAGTTTCTTCCTCTGTAGAATGGGAATAATGATAGTAACTACTTCATAGGGTTAAAGCAGGAACTAAATGAACTAATATATGTAAAGCACCTAAAATATGAGTTTAGAATGAAAAATCGCTGTGTAAGTATTATTAATTATTATAATAATTGGAGCGATTGGTATATGTAGTAGTAAGTTGATTCTATGTAGCTGCCACCTGCTCAGTAGGTGAGTGAATTCCTGCTTGGTCCATCTGCAAGATGATTTCTGTGTACAGAGTATGGAAATACATTGCCTCCTAGTTTATTATTTTCCAGTTTTATTGGAATGGTTCATGGCCTATATCCTGCCACAAAGCAGGGCAAAGTTATTTTAAATCTTCCTGAGGCAAGAGGAGTATATTCAAGATTTCAAAATTAAATCAACAGAGAAAAAGTGCAATAAAAGGCAAATTGAAATCAAACATAAAGTCAGAGGCATAGGAGATGTCAACTTTGAGCAGCATTGAAAATATCAGATTTTGTTGCCTGAATGAAGAAGGAAAGTGACAGAGAAGTAGGGAAGGCAAATATTTGAAAATCTATACAAATTTATCCAAATCATGTTTTGTGGTCATGGAATTTCCCTAATCTGCTTTTAGTCCAGAAATCTCTTCCAGAAATCCAAGAATCTCTTTCCAATAGTCAACTATTCATCTCTACAAATCTCCTCCCTGTATTCCTTATCTTGCTTGATTAATTGCACTAACATTCCATTCAGAAACTGGGAGATATCATCAACCGCTCCCTTATAACTAATGCCTAACCTGCCAAGTCTCATCAATGCACATGCCAAGCAAATCTCAATTGCCTCTATCTGCACTCCCATGGTTTAAACCATAATACTTTCTCACCAGCTTCCTAACTGGTCGGTCTGCCTGTATTCTCAACACGTTTGAAAGAATCCTACACACTCTACCTGAGTTATCTTTATAAAAATCAAATTTGTTCACACCGCTCCTCTGGTTAAACTACTTTAACAGATCCATATCAACTGCAGGACTAACCCAACACTTCTTAGCAAGGATTTTAATATTCCAGCTGTGTCTACTTTTTCATCCTCATGGCTCTCTGTCTGCTAATTCCTAGGTGACTGTACTCTAAATTATCTCTTGATCTTACTCAAACATACAATTCTTTCTCATTCTTTTACAGGACTGTATTTACTCTCCCTTTTCCTAAGTGCTCATCATCCATTATACATCTGGCACATTCTTATTCATCTTTCAGACTGTGCTAAATGTTGCCACCTTTGCAAATAGCCTGAGTCTTCCCTTATTGCAAGATGTTTGTAACGTGTGTGTTAATAACTGGTATGAATCTTAAGTATGCAAGAACTCAGTGTGCAAGAAATATATATTACTTTTTTTTAACACAATTTAATTTTATTTTCAGCACTCATTTTGTCAATGTAGGAGAAAATTGTTTTAAGTCAGTTCAGGCTCCCTGCCTCTTTCCTGGGGTTGTTTTAAGTTTTAGGTTAAATAATTCCAAGTACTTAGGGGTGGGGAACCACATTTTTAACTCTTCCATCCGTGCATTGCTGCATGTAATCCTCAGTAATCAGACCATTCAGCTCAACGCTGAAATTCCTACTCTTGTAGTCCTTGCAAATCAGTTTGTTATTGCCTATTAATATGAATTGTTTCCATGACATGTTAAGATCACAGAAATTGCTGCAACGTTTTCTATGGTTTCTAGGCCAGAGGTCATAATCCCAAGACTGTAACCATAGACAAGAGGTACATGATCAATCTCTTTATCCATTTCCACAACCCTTCCAACCTTTGTTCTTATAACATCTTCTCCATCTCCCTTCTCTCCTTTTGGGAGAAATCATGGAAAAGGGAATCATTTTCCCTTCACATATTTTTATCTATATCTCAAATCTTCTCCATAACCCTCAAGGCCTTAAGTATCTGAAAACCAAAGCTAAGAAGAAGCTCAAACATTTTCTCCTTTTAAAATTATTTTTGTTTTGGTTGTTGTGCCTATTGTGGTCACTGTGTTTTTGTTTTGACACTCCCCTCCAGGAAGTGATGAAGACAACAAAGTCTTTCTGCTGACTCTGCAAGCAGAAATAATCCAGGTGGGAATAAATCCAGGTGGGAAACACAAAAGGAAACATAATTAATATCTTTACAATAGTATTCTGCTCAACAGCACAACTAAGATATGAAACAGTGACAAATGGCAGGGTCCAAATCCACTAATTTCTATCAAAGCTGTTTCAGGACAAATTGTGAAGTGGAAGAAGTTGGTCTTGGGACATCATATCTCTTCCATCATCTCATCAATAAACTCTCCTCTCATTTTGGTTTGCTGGTTTCCTCCTTAATCCACCAAAATAGGCTTCCACGAAAGGCTCATTCAGCAGTGATTTACTACTAATTATAAAAGCTTTAATAGTAGTAAATTCACAACAGTTGATTTTTGCATGTTATCTCATACAGAAGTTACATGCATAAGCTAATGTGGGGAGGGGCAGGGAGAGAGTTAAGAAAGAATATGTACTCTGATTCTGAAGGAAAAAACAAATCCTTTCTCTTTTGTCCATGGTGCACAAGGGGCCAGACCAAGAAGCTAGCTATGAAAACAGACATACATGAGATTACACCAGCCACAAATTTCGTTGTCTGCTTGTAGGCAATCAGAAAGCATAATTGCTAGTAATTCTTTTTTTGACCAACTTGTTATCTAGTTGTGCCAGGGGTCACTTTGGGTTCACTTACTCATCATAATTTGGAAGAATAATTTTGTGGGTCTTCTCTATATGCCAAGCACCAGCTGCCAGGTTTGATTTACATGGTTACAAAGGATAATATATTTTTTTTATTATTCCCATATGAGTGTTTATGCATAAGGAGTTTTTATACTATCAGGGTACAATGAAACATGCTAAATATATAAAAACATTACTTTTTAACCATACTGGGCATATTAAGCCAAAAATTACCAACTTTCAGAAAAAATAATGTGCCTAAAGATGATTGTAGATAATGCTCAGGCTTAGGAAAAAATGTCACTTTCATAGAAAAGAAGCCAAATAATAATAATAATAATAATTATTATTATTATTATTAAATACATATTTCTAGTCCTTTATTACACTTGGTAAATATTAAATATTTTTAAATGGACAATTTCTATACGTAATATGCACCAATGAAACACATATTTGAAAGTTTTAAATTGTCATTCCCAAATTTAGAAGCCAAGGGCAACTTTTTGGTTCATGCATAAGGCCAAGAACAAAACCTTGAAATAGACCCAAACCATCTCAGGGTTTAAATATCCTTGTTTTTCCAGCTGTGCATTCTAGAAGAGCCTACAGATATCTAACAGTTTACATTTCACAGATTTCACTGGAAGGGGAAAAGTTGTTTTTCATCACAGAAAACTACTTTTGGTAAATATAAATAGAAATAAAACCAGAAGGTGCACTTCAATGTTTAGTTAAAGGGAATATTTTATCTATTTATAAAATTCATTTTTTATTCTCATCTGATTTTGACTTGAATAGCTTCCAATTCCATTTGCCTACTTTGTCTAGGCTTTGTGGTTTCCTTCCTTTAACTTATGGCTAAGGTAGTGCATCTATTGAAAATTTTCAGAACCCCATGTCTTAAGATAATTAAATGTTCTCTTCCTTGGTTCATTGCTTGTCTACCGTAAGCTTCTTAATTCAAAAGACAAAAACATATCCACATTTAAGAAAGGCATTAACTTGCTCTACTCGCCACCTTTAAGAGAATTTAAATCCCTTTACAAATTAAATTATGAGTAAATTCCATTCATTCAGAAAACTAGTTACCTGTAATAATAAAAAAAAAAAAAAGAACCTGATTTATTCCTGGTAGTTTTCCTTCATTTTTTGACACTGACCAATAGGCAGAGATTATATTTGCCACAGAGTGATGAAAGTTATCAAAATACATACACATGCAGGGCCCTTACTCAGTATAATTTCCAAAATTGTGAAAGTCCCTTATCTGAAAGATACTAGGAATATATATAGATAAGTAAATGCCAGATCTAAATTTTCCTAAGAGTTCAAATTAGCATTTTCAAAACCATCTTTAGAGTTTTCTAGATACGCACTTGATTTGACAAAATAGCTAATTTGGATTATAAAATTGGTTATTGCCATTTTTATTTCAGCAAATAGTTCAAGAAGAAATTATTTGATTGACTTACACTTTACATATGTATATACCTATATCTATATCTGTATCTATATATAACTATATTTGTATTGTGCCTATATTTATACAGAAAGATAAAGTAGCATTTGGTTATTGTGTGATACAATATTTTGTCCACTAGATGGGTCTCACTTTCATATTTTTCAAAATAAGACACCTATTTTTCTGTATTCATTCCAGTTGACCTCAGAGAGCTACCTGTTGGAGTTAAAAACAATACCCAACCAGTACTCTTCAAAAGGGCCAAGGTCACAAATCAAATGCCCAAAAAAGGAAAAAAAAAAAATTAAGGAACTGTTCCTACTGTAACTAAGGGTAAACTAAATAACAATTAAAGATAATGTGAAAGCCTGGATCCAACCTTAGAGCAGACAAAAAGACAGTAGGACAACAGCTGAAACTGAATGTCTGTATTTTCGTTAATAGTATTATAGTGATACCAATTTCCTGGTTTTGATCATTATATCATGGTTATGTGAGGTTATTATTAATAGAAGTGAGATGACAAATATGAAGGAAGTCTACTATTTTTTTAATGTATTTTTATTTTGGGGGAGAGCCAAGAGGGGAGGGGCAGATAGAAGGGGACAGAGGATTTGAACCAGGCCCCGAACTGACAGTTTGACAGCAGCGAGCCTGACGTGGGGCTTAAACTCACAAACTGCGAGATCATGACCTGGATCAAAGACAGACTCTCAACTGACTGAGTCACCCAAGTGTTCTGGAACTCTACTGCTTTTGCAAGTTTTTGTAAGTCTATAACTATTTAAAAATAAAAAAGTTTTTAAAAATCAATGTTCCAGAGTTAAAGTGAAGGATAAATTAGAAAAAATAATTATCAGGAGTACTAAGACTAAGTACTGAAAAGTAAGAAAGACTCAAGAACTGAGATGCTAGAAAATGCTTAGGGTATGTTTTTTAAATCCTGCAGAACATGATCTTTTTTTTCTATTAATTTAAGGTGTAGCCTTAGTAGGGATCACAACTGCTGGTTTGGCCCATTGAAACAAAAATAATTAATCAAAGAAAACAAAGTAATATGGGTATGCTTCACATAGACCTTTCATCACATAATTTTATAATACTGTAATTTTTCTTTATATTTTGAATTATTGCTCAGTTAGTGCCAATATCTAATTTTTTCCTGTTAGAAAATACATGTAGATAGTATGTTTTCTGAACTTGTAATTACATGAAAATTAATTATTCTTGCCTTTGTAAGTAAATATCTAAATCAATTTATAATTATCAGTTGAAACATATTTTCCTCAAATTTTTGAAGTTTGTTTTTAGTTACCTAATTTATTTTTTCCTGCCAATAAACTTTTGGAATTCTATCTAGGTCATAGAGATTTAAAATGTTACTAGTATATATCTAGTATATGTCTCTTCTTACTATTGTTATTATATTATTATTATTATTATTAATGTTACTTGGGACATATTAATAATGAATACTTTTAATCTCTAGATACATGCTTTTATTTATCACAGTGAAGTTTCATTCCATAAACACTATGGTTGTTCATGTTTTGTTTGTCCTGGTTTATTCTTTAGAAACATTTATATGTTGGATCTATGTTCTCTACCCTTCAGATCTAGTAATACATGACCCCTCCTTACTTTCTTCCTTCCTTCTTTTTTTCTTTCTTTCTTTCTGTCCTTTCCTCCTTTGTCCATCCCCCCCAACCTTTGCTATTCTAGTTTCTAAATTCTAGAAGATTTTATAATTTTTTCTTTATTAATGATTTGGATTGTTTACATTCTTTGACTGAATATCTAATGCATAAAGTATATTTTGATTTGGCTATTGAATTTTGACTACTGTGTTACTTTTCAACTTTGCTCAGGCACATCACGATTGTTTGTCCCTAAAGAATATCATAATAGCTTCTGACATTTGCCAAAGTTATGTATCTCCTATCTTGCTTTAGCCTTCATTAGTAATATTTTCTAAATTCTTTTGAAAACTGCAATTCCTTGAATGCAACATAGATACTTTAAAGGGGATATTGATAAACTGCAAAGCTAGCATAAATTAGTAAAGATGGACAGAACTTCCAAACTATGCCACATAAGAATCAATAAAAGCACGAAAGCTTAAGAATAAAAGACTCTGTTCAGACTATGTTGCTGCATACATGGATATACCCAGATGAGAAAAATTGTATAGCACATATATATGCATAATGAATACAACTAAAACTGGGGCAATCTAAATTAAATCAATAGATGGTTATCACTGTCAATATTTTGATTGTAATATTATACTAGAGTTTTGCAAAATATTACCATTGGGGGAAACTGGGAAAAATATACAAAGAATATCTCATTTTATTTCATACAATTTCATATGAATCTATAGTTATCTCAATTAAGAAAAAAATGTGAAAGCAAAATAAAGATATTCTCCAATTTTAAAAGAGAGCCAGAGAGCCAGAGAGAGGAGTCTGAAACGAAAAGAAAATAAATCTATTTTGTGTGTTTCCTGGTCAAGAATTTTTTTTCTATAAAAGGCCAGACTGCAAATATTTCAGGCTTTGTGGGCCATAAGTTATCTGTTACTACTCATCTCTGACTGTGTCACAAAAGCAGCCATTGTGAATAAATATAACGAGCATAGCTGTGTCCCAGTAAAACTGTATTTATAGACACTTAATTTGAATTTGTTTAATTGTCCTATGTAATTAAATATTAGTCTTCCTTTGATTTTTCTCAATCATTTAAAAATGTAATATCTATTCTATGGGGCACCTGGGTGACTCAGTCAGTTAAGCATCCGACTTGGTTTCAGTTCAGGTCATGATCTCAGGGTTTGTGGGATCCGGCCCTGCACAGAACCTGCTTGGGATTCTCTCTCTTTCTGCCCCTCCCCTGCTCACACACACACTCACTCTCTCCCTCAAAATAAAATAAAATAAAATAAAATAAAATAAAATAAAAAGTAAGTAATACCTACTCTAAAAACTATAAGATGCTGATGAAAGAAATAGAAGATGATATAAATAAATGAAAAAATATAGTGCGTTCATGGATTGTTAGAATGAATATTCTTAAAATGTTCATACTACTCAAAGTCATCTATAGGTTCAACACAATCCCCATCAAAATACCAATAGTATTCTTCACAGAACTACAGCAAAAAAATCCCCAAATCTGTATGGAACCACAAAAGACTGAATAGCTAAAGCAACCTTGAGAAAGAGGAATAAAGCTGGAGGTATCACAATCCCATATTTCAAACTAACTACAAAGCTATAGTACTGAAAATAATATGTCATAGGCATAGAAATAGACCTGTGTATATATCAATGGAACAAAAAAAAAGAGTCCAGAAACAAAGCCATATTTATACGGTCAACTGATCTACAAGAAAGGAAGCAAGAATATACAATGAATAAGAGAAGAGACAGTATCTTCAATAAATGGTGTAGGAAGACTGGACAGCTATATGCAGAAGAATGAAACTGCACCACTTTCTTATATCATACCATACCTAAATAAATAAATAAACAAACAAACAAACAAATAAAAGCACAATGGATTAAAAAGCTAAAAGTAAGACCTGAAGTTATAAACCTCTTCAAAGAAAACACAGGCAATAAACTCATGGACATCGACCATAGCAACATTTTTCTGGATGTGTCTCCTCAGGCAATGGAAACAAAAGAAAAAATAAACTACTGGGACTACATCAAAATAAAAAGGTTTTTGCATAGAGAAAGAAATAACAAAACAAAAAGACAACCTAGTGAATGGTAGAAGATATTTGCAAATTATATATTCAATGAAGGGTTAATTGCCCAGAATATATAAAGAACTCATACAACTCAACACCAAAAAAAACAAACTCATTTAAAAATGGGCAGAGGACCTACACAGACATTTTTTTCAAAGAAGACATACAGAAAGCCAACAGGCACATGAAAAGATGTTCAACATCACTAATCATCAGGGAAATGCAAATCAATACCACCTCACACCAGGGGTGCCTGGGTGGCTCGGTTGAGCATCCAACTTCAGCTCAGGTCATGATCTCACAGTTTGTGGGTTTGAGTCCCCCGTGAGGCTCTGTGTTAACAGCTCGAAGCCTGGAGCCTGCTTCGGATTCTCTCTTTCTCTTTCTCTCTCTCTCTCTCTCTCTCTCTCAAAAAAAATAAACATTAACAAAAAAGTACCACCTCACACCTATCAGAATGGCTAGTATCAAAAAAAAAGAGTTAAAAAATAAGTTTTGACGAGAATGTGGAGAAGAGGGAACTCTCATGCATTGTTTGTGGGAATGTAAACTGGTGTAGCCATTATAGAAAACAGTATGTAGTTTGCTCAAAAAATTAAAAGTAGAAATACCATATGACCTAGCAATTCCACTTCTAGATATTTACCCAAAGAAAATGAAAACACTAATTTGAAAAGACATATGTTCCCCTATGTTTATCGCAGCATTATTTACAATACCCAAGATATAAAAGCAACCTGTGTCCATGAATAGATAAATGGATACAGATGGTGTGGTATATATACACAATGGAATATTACTCAGCCATAAAAAAGAATGAATCTTGACATCTGTGACAACATGGATGGACATAGAGAGTATTACATTAAATGAAATAAGTCAGAAAAACAAATACCATATAATTTCACTTACATGTGGAATATAAAAATAAAACAAACAAATAACAACAAGACAAAAACAGAAACAGACTCATAAATACAAAAAAAAAAAAAAAAAACCAAAAAACCTAGCAGTTGCCAGAGGAAAGGGTGTGGGAGGGTGGATGGGCAAAATAGGCGAAGGGAATTAAAAGAGATACAAACTTCCAGTTATAAAATAAATAAGGGGCACCTAGATGGTTCATTAAGTTAAGCATGATTTCATGCTTCAAGATTTCACTTTCAAGAGCTGACTCTTGATTTCAGCTCCAGCATGATCTCTCAGTTCATAAATAAGATCAAGCCCCAAGTCAGACTCTGCACTGACAGCACAGAGCCTGCTTGAGATCTCTCTCCCCCTCTCTCTCTGCCCCTCCCCTGTACTCTCTCTCAAAAATAAATAGAAATATTTTTTTTAAAAGGGAAAGATACAAAATCTATGCTGTCACTTTAAAATACATTTTACAAAAAGCAAAATTATAAAGGAAATTAATAAAAGAAATACACTATTAAAGATAATAGTGGGAATCAATGAAATACAAAATAGATCAGCAACAGTAGCTAAAGTCAATAGTCAAAATCAGTTCTTTGATGTGGTTAATAAAATTGTTAAATTCCTAGGAAGATTGATCATGAAAAATAAAAAAAAGAGAGAAATACATGCAGTACCAATATCATGATAAGAGAGAACATCACTACAGATGATATTAATATTTAAAATGTTATAACAACATTGTGCCAATGAAACTGACAGGTGAAATGCATATATTCCTTAAAAATCACAACTTATCAAATTGGAATAAAAAAAAGAAAACCAAAGTAGCCTTATATCTGTTGTTGAATTTTTTTAGTCAAGAAAAATACAAAAAATTTCCAGACACAGAGCTTCACTGATGAATTATATAAGGCATTTAAGGAAGATACAATATGGTATTATGCAAAGCTTTTGGGAAATTATAAGAGGAGAGGACACTCTCCTGACAGCATAGAGCCCACTTGGGATTCTGTCTCTTCTTCTCTCTCTTTCCTCCACTGCTTTCAAACTAAATAAACTTTAAAAATATTACTTTAAAAATTATTAAAAATAAAATAAATAAGTCATGGAGATAAAAAGTACAGCAAAGGGAATATAGTTAATAAAATTATAATACCATTATTTGGTGACAGATGATAACTACATTTACCATGGTAAGCAATTCATAAAGTTTATAATTATTGAATCACTGTGTTATACCCCTGAAACTAATATAATACTGTGTGTCAACTATACTTCAATTAAAAATTTTTAAAAAATTTCTTTAATTGTGCTAAAAGCAAGGCAAATGAGCATAATTACAGTTCTGTAACATTAAGGAAATAATCAAATTCATCGAAAACTTTTAAAATTGTATGTGGTAAAATACTCAGGCAAGGAGAGAATCATGAAAGCAGCAAGGGAAAAAAAGTCCCTAACATACAAGGGAAGACAGATCAGGTTTGCAGCAGACCTATCTACAGAAACTTGGCAGGCCAGAAAGGAGTGGCAGGATATAGTCAGTGTGCTGAATCAGAAAAATATGCAGCCAAGAACTATCCAGCAAGGCTGTCATTCAAAATAGAAAGAGAGATCAAAAGTTTCCCAGACAAACAAAAATTAAAGGAGTTTGTGACCACTAAACCAGCTCTGCAAGAAATTTAAGGGGGACCCTCTGAGGGGAGAAAAGATGAAAAAAAAATATATATATATATATACCAAAAGCAACAAAAGATTAGAAAGGACCAGAGAACACCGCCAGAAACTCCAACTCTACAAGCATCATAATGGCAATAAATTCATATCTTTCAGTACTCATTCTAAACATCAATGGACTCAATGCTCCAATCAAAAGACATAGGGTAAAAGAATGGATAAGAAAACAAGACTTATTTATATGCTGTTTATAAGAGACCCACTTTAGACCTAAAGACACCTACAGATTGAAAATAAGGGGATGGAGAACCATCTATCATGCTAATGATCAACAAAAGAAAGCTGGAGTAGCCATACTTATATCAGACAATCTAGACTTTAAAATAAAGACTGTAACAAGAGATGTAGAGGGCATTATATCATAATCAAGGGGTCTATAGACCAAGAAGACCTAACAATTGTAAACATTTATGTGCCAAATGTGGGAGAACCCAAATATATAAATCAATTACTCGCAAACATCAAGAAACTCATCAATAGTAATACCATAATAGTAGGAGACTTCAACACCCCACTCACAGCAATGGACAGACCTTCTAATAAAAAAAAATCAACAAGAAAACAATGGCTTTGAATGACACATTGGACCAGATAGACTTAACAGATATATTCAGAACATTTCATTCTAAAGCAGCAGAATATACATTCTTCTCCAGTGCACATGGAACGTTCTCCAGAATAGACCATATACTGGGACACAAATCAGCCATAAGTAAGTACAAAAAGATCAAGATCATACCATGCATATTTTTAGACCACAATGCTATGAAACTGGAAATCAACCACAAGAACAAGTTTGGAAAGGTAACAAATACTTGGAGAATGAAGAACATCCTACTAAAGAATGAATGGGCTAACCAAAGCAGTTAAAGAAGAAATTAAAAGTATATGGAAGTAAATGAAAATGATAGCACCAGAACCCAAAACCTCTGGGACGCAGCAAAGGCGTTCATAAGAGGAAAATATATAGCAATCCAGGCCTTCCTAAAGAAGGAAGAAAGATCTCAGATACACAACCTAACCTTATGCCATAAGGAGCTGGAAAAAGAACAGCAAATAAAACCCAAAACCAGCAGAAGATAGGAAATAATAAAGATTAGAGCAGAAATTAATGGTATCGAAACGAAAGAAACAGTATTACAGATCAATGAAACCAGAAGCTGGTTCTTTGAAAGAATTAACAAAAGTGATAAACCACTAGCCAGTTTGATCAAGAAGAAAAAGGAAAGGATCCAAATAAGTAAAATCAAGAATGAAAGAGGAGAAATCACAACCAACACAACAGAAATAAAAACAATAATAAGAGAATATTATGAATAATTATATGCCAATAAAATGGGCAATCTGGAAGAAATGGACAAATTCCTAGA
The DNA here is from genome assembly GCF_023721935.1 of Panthera uncia. Taxonomy (NCBI): domain Eukaryota; kingdom Metazoa; phylum Chordata; class Mammalia; order Carnivora; family Felidae; genus Panthera; species Panthera uncia. The sequence goes on from NC_064810.1 coordinate 38,828,442, forward strand.
AACATATACACTACCAAAACTGAAACAGGAAGAAATAGAAAATTTGAACAGACCCATAACCAGTAAGGAAATCAAATTAGTAATAAAAAACCTGCCAGAAAATAAGAGTCCAGGGCCAGATGGCTTTCCAGAGGAATTCTACCCACCATTTAAGGAAGAGTTAACACCTATTCTCTTGAAACTGTTCCAAAAAATAGAAATGGAAGGAAATCTTCCAAACTCTTTCTGTGAAGCCAGCATTACCCTGATTCCAAAACCAGACAGAGACCCCACTAAAAAGGAGAACTATAGACCAATTTCCCTGATGAACATGGATGCAAAAATCCTCAACAAGATATTAGCCAACCGGATCCAACAATACATTAAAAACAATTATTCACCACGACCAAGTGGGATTTATACCTGGGATGCAGGGCTGGTTTAATCTCCACAAAACAATTAACGTGATTCATCACATGAATAAAAGAAAGGACAAGAACCGTACGATCCTCTCAATAGATGCAGAGAAAGCATTTGATAAAATACAGCATCCTTTCTTGATAAAAACCCTCAAGAAAGTAGGGATAGAAGGATCATACCTTGAGATCATAAAAGCCATATATGAGCGACCCAATGCCAATATCATCCTCAATGGGGAAAAACTGAGAGCTTTCCCCCTAAGGTCAGGAACAAGACAGGGATGTCCACTCTCGCCGCTGTTATTCAACATAGTATTAGAAGTCTTAGACTCTGCAATCAGACAACACAAAGAAATAAAAGGCATCCAAATGGGCCAAGAGGAGGTCAACCTTTCACTCTTCGCAGATGACGATACTGTATATGGAAAACCCAAAAGATTCCACCAAAAAACTGCTAGAACTGATTCATGAATTCAGCAAAGTTGCAGGATATAAAATCAATGCACAGAAATTGGTTGCATTCCTATACACCAACAATGAAGTGACAGAAAGAGAAATCAAGGAATCGATCCCATTTACAGTTGCACCAAAAACCATAAAATACCTAGGAATAAATCTAAATCAAAGAGGTGAAAAATCTATACACTGAAAACTATAGAAAGCTTATGAAAGAAATTGAAGAAGACACAAAGAAATGGAAAAAGATTCCATGCTCCTGGATAGGAAGAAAAAATACTGTTAAAATGTCAATACTACCCAAAGCAATCTACATATTCAAGGCGATCCCTATCAAAGTAACAGCAGCATTCTTCACCGAGCTACAACAAATAATCCTAAAATTTGTATGGAACCAGAAAAGACCCCGAAGAGTGAAAGAAATCTTGAAAAAGAAAACCAAAGCAGGAGGCATCACAATCCCAGACTTCAAGCTATGCTACAAAGCTGTAATCATCAAGACAGTATGGTACTGGCACAAGAACAGACACTCAGATCAATGGAACAGAATAGAGAACCCAGAAATGGACCCACAAACGTATGGCCAACTAAGCTTTGACAAAGCAGGAAAGAATATCCAATGGAATAAAGACAGTCTCTTCAGCAAGTGGTGCTGGGAAAACTGGACAGTGACATGCAGAAGAATGAACCTGGACCACTTTCTTATACCATACACACAAATAAACTCAAAGTGGATGAAAGACCTCAATGTAAGACAGGAAGCCATCAAAATCCTCGAGGAGAAAGCAGGCAAAAACCTCTTTGATCTTGCCCGCAGCAATTTCTTACTCAACATGTCACCAACCAACACATGAAAAAATGCTCAACATCACTCATCATCAGGGAAATACAAATCAAAACCACAGTGAGATACCACCTGACACCTGTCAGAATGGCTAACATTAACAACTCAGGCAACAACAGATGTTGGCGAGGATGCGAAGAAAGAGGATCTCTTTTGCATTGTTGGTGGGAATGCAAGCTGGTGCAGCCACTCTGGAAAATAGTATGGAGGTTCCTCAAAAAACTAAAAATAGAACTACCCTATGACCCAGCAATTGCACTACTAGGCATTTATCCAAGGGATACAGGTGTGCTGTTTCGAAGGGACACATGTACCCCCATGTTTATAGCAGCACTATCAAAATTGGCAAAGTATGGAAAGAGCCCAAATGCCCATCGATGGATGAATGGATAAAGCAAATGTGGCATATATATACAATGGAGTATTACTCGGGACTCAAAAAGAATGAAATCTTGCTATTTGCAACTACATGGATTGAACTGGAGGGTATTATGCTAAGTGAAATTAGTCAGAGAAAGACAAAAATCATATGACTTTACTCATATGAGGACTTTAAGAGACAAAACAGATGAACATAAGGGAAAGGAAACAAAAATAATATGAAAACAGGGAGGGGGACAAAACAAAAGAGACTCATAAATATGGAGAACAAACTGAGGGTTACTGGAGGGGTTGTGGGAGCAGGGATGGGCTAAATGGGCAAGGGGCATTAAGGAATCTACTGAAATCATTGTTTCACTATATACCAACTGATTTGGATGTAAATTTTAAAAAGTAAAAAGTAAAGTTAAAAAAGAAAATATGGTTAATATAAAAAATAATAAAATATAACTGTATGCAGTAAATTCTATTTTAATGAAATAATCCATTCTAGGTTTAAGATGAGTTTTAAAAATCTTTATTCAATTCTAGTGTAGTTACTCTGAAAAAAAAAAAAAACTAGGAAGACAATTATTCTAAATTCAAAATCATCAAGAACCCACTGTCATTACCAATAAAAAGTTTAAAATTAAAAATAATAATTAGTTAATTAAATACAAAAGTAATATCCATTCTTAGCTTGTGGGTCATAGAAAAATAAGCCACAGGGTAGACTTTGGCTCAAGGGCTACAGTTTGCTGACTCTTGCTGTAGAGAGAGATTTGGCTGAAAACTGGAGATGTTTACAAACAGTGGAACTGAAGCTACATGGTCTGTTAAAATGGGTAGAGAGGATCTTCACAAATTAGATGAGAGACTGAAATGTGTAATCCAAGATGACTTCCAATTAGAAGAGTCTGATTTTTTGTTCTTTATCTGAAATGGGGTAATTTAAGGTGATGAAAGAAGATTTTTTTCCTACATACTTAAAAGGAAATTTAAAAAAAATTTAGCTCAAAACATTGACTAAATTTTCCAGGGACTTAAAGAACAAGCAATAAACAAACTGCTCTTACATTTCCTGAACCCAAAAGCTACCTCCAAAACCTGAATTATCCTTACTTTCTGATTCATATCTGATATTTAGGAAAGTTCTTCACTAAATTTATTCAAAGTTTATAGTGGAAGCCACAGTTTTGCAAAGGAATTACCAAGTATTCAATAGTAGCTAACTATTCTTTCTGTTACCGTTATTATTTGCAAATTTTTCACAAATAAAATAAGGCCTAGCCATGTCACACGAAACAAGAGAGAATGAATCAGAGTACCCCCATACTCCACGGAGATATCTATGTATCAATGCAGAAATACTTGATTCCAAATTCTGGAAAGGTTTTTTTTGTTCCTCATTGGTGTGTACCTGAAATTCACTGGTGACAGCCTCGTCTCTATTTTAAGGCTTTGGGCTCTGTGTAAATGACAGGCCTTTGGAAGAAACTCTGGACTGAACTGCATGAGTGGGGGCTGATTCAAGTTTTGTGATACTGAAACTCTCTTTAAAAAAAAATAATACACTATTATGAATAAAAATTAGGTACAGGATTTGGGGTTGCTGTGCAACAGAAGTGACCTGATGCTTAAACTTCATGAGCTAACTAGTAAATTCACCTCTTTTCCAAAGAGCATTTTTGTTTACTTTTTTAAATTTTTAAAAAAAATTTTTTTAACATTTTTTTTTATTTTTTTGAGAGACAGAGAGAGACAGAACATAAGCGGGGAAGGGCAGAGAGAGAGGGAGACACAGAACCCGAAGCAGGCTTCAAGCTCCGAACTGTCAATGCAGAGCCCGATGCAGTGCATGAACCTGCAAACCACGAGATTATGACCCGAGCCAAAGTCAAATGCTCAACTGACTGAGCCACCCAGGCACCCCTCAAAGAACATTTTTGAAACAAAAGATGGAAAAATTGAGTTTTTGTGAATAATGAGATTTTCAGCATAACATGTTGAGCAGAAAACACTGGCAACTGGGTGAGGGGGTGATGTTATCAATGACAAACCTCACTCAGAGTTTATTATTTACCCCTTTACTTTTAGGGCCTCTTCATTATTGGTGCCATAAAGAAAGAAAATGATGCTCTTCAGTTGCCTGTTAACTTAACATTTCTAGCCCCAACAATTAAGGATGAAAAAAATCAAATAACCCAATGAAATATGTCTTGAAAATAAATAAACGTAGATTTTCAGTAAATAAAGACTATGTTGAGATAGGAAACAATGATTGGATTCGTGAAAACATCTTTTAGAAAAGTATCATCTTATTCTAAAAATGATCAAGGCTTTAGTACCTAGGAAAGTGTAGATCTTTAAACCATCAGCCTTTTGTTCACTAAGGCAGTTCTGGTTTTCATGCCACTTGCCGTTAAGTACACACACACAAGCATGTAATTATAGCAGCATGCTGAGAATTGAACTGCTGCTACATAAGCATATGTCTTTTCCTAAATGCCCCCTGAGCAAGAGCTGATCGATGAGCATATCTTTGCAGTTCATGCCAGCATTTTTCAGTTATGTCAATCAGATATAACCAAATCTTTTAGGTCTTTGGCTGAATACTGTCATTTTTATCTATGCAGTCATATAGAGAAAAGTTATATTTATATTTTGCTTAATAGAACTTCATGAGATTCATAGAAGTTGCAGGAAATTTTGGGTGCAGCCTGACCCAGGCCCCATGCATGTGAATGTATGGTTATCTATAGCATCAAAAGCAAAGCAATTCTCTATTAGCGGTTTTCAAGTGGGAGATAGCTACAGTTGTGAGCCAAATTTTGGGTCATTTTTCAAAAATAGAAATGGACAAAATGTATGATTAACACTTAAAAATTATGGCAGATTCAAGAGTGGCTACAATGCATCAGTTTCATAGGCTTGCATGGGTTGCATCTTCAGCCAGAGAAAAGGGGTGGTGTTATATACTAACTGAGCCAAGATTGTGCATAACTCATAATATTAGTGAAATCTTTAAATAGCGGCGTTAATTATTGACATAATCATTAACTGCTCTTAGAATGACTCACCTAAAACAACTCTGGCACGATTTCATATGTCTAACACTCCACAGCATATGACACATAGGAATTTCATCCACTGTGTCTACTGCATTGCAGGAAGTATGAGAATCACAGGCTTCAGAAATCTGAGGGCTAAGCCTCACCAATGCGTGCAAATCCGTAAATGCTCCAGGGATTGCTTACAGATAGAATAAACTCTGTCTCACACATATATCTCACAAATGTTTACAACATTTCAGATGTAAGATGTTTTCATTTCAGACTTTCTGAATTCATGATAGATTTTTGACCTTCTGCGTTTGTACAAGTAATGGACACTAAACACACAATTACCATCCATGAAAGTTGGTGAAATATTTTGAGGTTTAAAAAAAAAAGTCAGGTAGCTGAAAGTACTGGAAATCTTCAAAGGTATAATTGGTAATTAGGTGATAATATCTTCCTCCCCAGAACTCTTTTCCCAGGATTCTGGGCAGCAGAACTGAACTTCATAAAGCGGGTGCCCTTGGTACAAGTGCAGCGATGGGACTTACATTCCACTCAAGATTGTGTTTTCTCCTCCTTCTATACCGGTAGAATCATTCTCTTTTACTTTGCTAATGGAATTACTTTTCCCCAATATGATTTATGAACCAAATCTTTGCCTAAAAAAAAAAAAAATGTGTGTTTCTACCCTAAATCTAACTGCTCAAAGTAGGTCCTTTTAACCTGAATAATCCCTCAGTGGCAACTAACTCATGTTAATGTTCTTTGATTAAAAACAATTGTGATTTATATAGATGAATGGATAAAGAAAATGTGGTATATATATACAATGGAGTATTACTTGGCAATCAAAAAGAATGAAATCTTGCCATTTGCAACTATGTGGATGGAACTGGAGGGTATTATGCTAAGTGAAATTAGAGAAAGACAAAAATCATATGACTTCACTCATATGAGGACTTTAAGAGACAAAACAGATGAACATAAGGGAAGGGAAACAAAACTAATATAAAAACAGGGAGGGGCACAAAACAGAAGAGACTCATAAATATGGAGAACAAACTGAGGGTTGCTGGAGGGGTTGTGGGAGGGGGGATGGACTAAATGGGTAAGGGGCACCAAGGAATCTACTCCTGAAATCATTGTTGCACTATATGCTAATTTGGATGTAAATTTTAAAAAAGAAAAAATAAAGTTAAAAAAAAACAATTGTGATTTATAGAGTGGAGGTAATAGCTCCATTTAAGATCCTACTATTACTAACAACACAGCAGGAGAGCTCTCAAGACAACAGCTTTTCAGCAGATAATATTATGAAGCAACCATTATATATAGCTCCATCCCATCACTGTTTTACACTGAATAACTTTGACGTATAACACTGAGTGAATTTAAGATGTACATGTCACTTTGATACATTTATACATTGCAATATGATTACTGATACAGCAATATTTATCTAATTGTGGTACAATATTCATGTCTACGTTTATTATACCATCCATTAGGTTTCTAGGGCTTATTTACTACTTGTTACAAATTTGTAGCCTTAAACATCATCACTCTTATCCCCCCTACCACATCCCCAGGTAACCACAATTTTACTCTGCTTTTTTACAGGTTTAACTCTTTTAGATTCCACATATAAGTGATGTCATACAGTATTTGTTTTTCTTTAATTTATCTCTCAACATAATGTGCTCAAGTCCATACATGGTGCTGCAAATGGGGGGTTATTAGCCCATCATCTTTGAAAATGCCTAAAAAAACAGTATTTCATTAATGTGTAGGTTGCATACATATCTGAGTAAATTTCATGAACCAATTACATATAGACTTTTTTTTTTAAGAAATCACATTGTACACATTTTTACTACAGCCTTGTTTGGAAAGACTTATATAAGACACTGTGTCTCACATAGCATTAACATATTATAAATGAGAAATTCATCCATTTTGTGTTTCATTAAAAAAATTTATTTTGTCTCACATAGATACTTAATAAAACTTTTTAAAACATTTTTTACATAATCAATTATTTGCAGCTTAATCCTAAAACCTTAACATTTAAAGGAGGAGTATCTTTATGTCTACTATTAAAATTCAGTGATATTTGACAGAAAAGTAAATGACATTTGCGGAAGGGAAGCAAATGTCCTTCACCTTTTTAAAAGCATGAGATATGTGACGCGTAATTGAAACGATTATATTCCAGAAAGGAAAACAAATTATTTTATCCTTCTGCCTATCTGTGCAAACATTCAATAAAGAAACGTGGAGTCATGAGTATAGTACTACCTTGAAACACCATGGAGAGCTGTTTTTGAAAATCTATTCTTTAGGCCTACATCAGTAAGTCACTGAAATTATGAGTAATATTTTCACCAAATAGATATTCAGAGCTCACCTGTAAGGCTTGTTCAGAGGGTAGGAATCAATATTTGAATATAAGAGCACAACAGATCCTTTGGAGTCATTTGGTAGAACCTTCTCATTTTATTGGCTAGGAAACCTCACAACAGAGAGGTGATTTGTCCAAGATCACACAAAAATCGTAACAAATTTGGCCTTTCACTAACACATTACTGCTTATACTCTACCACCACTCCTTCCCCTTAGCCTGGGTTTAAATAAAGATGTAGAGGTTGTGGACCACAGTTTTAGTTGGTCTAATACTGTTAGTATTTTTGTTTCTTCCAATTCTGCTGTGAGTAAAAAATTACACGCACTCCAGTTTTCGACTGAGTCAAACAAAATTTTGGCAATGTCTCTCTCCTTTTCCCAAGTCTTTTTGTTTATTATATGCTGTAGTGGTAAAGCCTGAGTTGGCAATGGTTAAGTGAGGACCCTGAATAAAAGATTGGCTCTTTGACTCCTCTAAATCAGCTGAGAGGACTAGATAAAAATGTCTTCAGGGATGCTCCAAATAGAAAAAGATGCAAGGCTTTTTCAGACCATTGAGAAAGGTACGATATTCCAGGACTCTGAGGCTGCTTACCTTTGCTCCAGTACTCTAGATAGATATGACAGGAGGAAAAACAGAGACAGAAGGAATTGAGATGACTTCCCTGAGCCCAAGAAGGCATGTGCTGTTCTTATTCTAAATGCAAAGCTGTAAATCAACCTTTTCAAGACCAATGCTGTTTGAATTGATATTCACTGAAAGTGACCTAAGAGTTTCAGAAATATTACAACCACAAGGTTGCTAAGCATCCCTCTAATGTACACAAAGCAAGAATAAAGACTTTTAACACAAGCCAAGACTATTCAAATAGAAGGATCTCAAATGATCCTGAAAGCAACGTGACCTGAATGCTTCCAGACCCTAATAGGAATGGGTTCTGCCATTGTTGGCTTACAAATCAAAGTGTTATGCAATGGTCTCTTCAAATTCAAAAACAATTCCACTTCATTTTCCTCTAGTTCCATTCATAAATACATTCTATTTTTCATTTATAGGATTATTACATAAATAAAGTTAGATAACTGAAGGCAAATGTTCTTGCATAAAGAAGAAAGTTAATAAATAGTAAGATACTGCAATTTAAGAAATATTCTATTTTTTATTATACCAAAATATACTGCTGTATCATTCTTAAGTTAAACTTGTATTTACTGTGCTATATTAAGTGCCACAGGGCAAAGCAGACATTTCACTAGCAAAGTGTAAATGAAGCAAACTTATTTGGTCAAATATTTTTAAAATGCAGCTTTTTGTCTGTTTTTTTTTTATAAGCATTTCATTTTTATAAGTATTTCACATATCTCCATATGTGAATGTTTATATATTTAAAATGAAGGCACAGAAAAAGGTAGGTATCTTTAATTTCAAAAGGGAAAAAATTCAAATGAAAGTGTTATCACTTATTTTAAACCAAATCTTCACCATGACCCCCGGATATCCTAAGCTTTAACGAAATATTTTTTCAAGACTTTAAAATGTCTAAAGAGAAATTGAGAAGTCACCGTTTCCATCTAACAACTTTTCACTCTCACCAATCACTCCACTGAATTTATGCTAAAAAATCACCAATTAACCACAATTTTGTCAAATCTAATGGACCCTCTTAGCAACTCACTGTAAAAACAACATCCATGAACTTTCCACATAGTTGGTTTCTCCTTCCTAGAAACTCTCTTACCTTGGCTTCTGTGACACTAAGTCCTCCTGGATTTTCTCTTTTCTTCCTTGGCCACTATTTCAAAATTTTTCTGCTTCTGTTCTGTGCAACATTTTAATGTTGGAGTGAGTCAGGACTCATTTTTACGCCCTCTTCAGTTATCACTGTACAGTCTTGTCTCAGGTTAACTGGCAACCTTCAATGCCATATTAACATGTCATTTTAACATGGGAGAGTCCCCACAATCCCATCCCATAGACATTTTGGTGGGAAGGGAATGTAATAAAACTGAGTAAAGAGACAAGAGAACTTATTAACTCCATAATGCATGAGGCTGAAGAAACATAGACCTAAGTGTTTTCTTATAGTGAAGACAGCAAGATTATACCATTATGATGTTGCCAGGATTCACTTTTTTTTTTTTTTTTTAACTTTAAGGACCGCAGACAACTTGACCCTGGAGAAGAGGCCAGAGGTTTAGAAAGACCAGGTGAAATGTGAGAGGAAAGGAGAAAATGGAGAGAGACCATATGTGTTCATGAACAGCTAATGGAAAGACTCTTTATTTGCTGTTTATTTTTTTTTTTCTGGTAATTGACTCTCTATGTGCACCATTCCAGATGCTAAAGGCATAATTAATGAGTTACATCAGTGCCCAGAACTCCAGGTTTTTATCTCCAGATTAGACTTTCCTTTGAGTTTCAGATGCTTATACTGAGTCATTACTCAATATATTCATGTCACCTCTGGCTACGGTTTTTTTAATGTATGCTTCTTTTTGCTCTTTTTATTCTGGTGATGTTTATCACACTGTTGCTCATGAAGAAACCTAAAAGCTGAACTTGACAATTCAGTATCCCTCATCCTCCTTATCAAATCTATCCACTCTCTTCCATCTCTCCTATCACTGCCCTAGTCCAAACCACCAGAACATCTTGCTTGGATTAATTCAATTTTCACTTGTTGTTGTTGTTGTTGTTGTTGTTTATGGGTGTTTTTTTTTTCAAATTTATATATGCATGCATAAATTCTTCATGAATCAAATAGTCAAATAGCTCTACATACAAGGCTTGCAGCATACACACACACACACACACACACACACACACACACATATATACATACACTCACATACACAAACACATGGTATCCTGGAATCTTCCTCATTTCCCATCTCTGACCATTGTCAATTCTATTAGCTAATTCTTTTAGCATTTACCTCTAAAACTCTACAAAATAAACAGATGCTGTCACTTCTTGATTCAAAGCAAAATATTAATTTGTTCCCTTACATTTTACATTCCCTGGGGCTTATAATTGCCTAATTTTTTTTTTTTTTTACTATTTGATTACTTTTCTATTTAATCTAAAATCTTTGCCAGTTGCTGTCTATATCTAAAGTTGTTCAATGTATCAGATATTATTTCAGTTTCTGATTCTTGGACCATTTCTCAGAGCCTGTTGACTTGCTCTGGTCGGATTGGTTGATTTCCATACCCAGTTATCATCTCCTTTCAAAATCATCTTGGGGATTCCTTTCAATTTGCTGTGTTTTGTGTTTTTTATATTCCATGGCTTTCAATGTCTTGGTTTATTCCCTTGTTTTAGTAGACCACCTCCTATAGTAGTCTCCTGAGAAATCCTGACTAGGAAGTAAGTTTCTGCATCTTTCATGTCTCAGAACATTTTATATTACTCTAGCAATTAATTGATAGTGGCAGACTCTAGTATATCATACATTGAAAATGGCTGTCCTTCAGAATTGGAAAGTATTGTGCCATTGTCTGCTAAGTATCCAGGGTTGTCACTGAGAACTCTATTTTGATGCCAGTGTTACACATATGTACTTTTTTTATTGTTTGGGGGTTTTTTTTGTTTGTTTTTAGTTTTTGTTTTCTATTCTTTCTGGAAGTTTGTAGGTTCTTAATTTTGGCCCTCTGAAATTTCATAATGGTGTACTTTGGAGGCAACTAGTGGAATATGTAGTATGAAAATTTATGTTCTTCTGACTTTGAAAAATGTAAAATTTTTCCATTTATGCTGTTTTTTATTTTCCCTCTTCTCCCTGTCTGGAATGGCAATATTTGGATATTGGCTGGCCTTCATGGGCTTATCTTCTAATTTTCTTATATATATTTTTTTATATTTTTGCTCCATTATCTGAAATATAACCCACTTTGCTTTACTATCTGCAGTATATACCCTAAGTTACCTTCCAAACACACTAAAGTTTTTCATTTATGCTCTGCTTTTACTTTTAATATTACAAGTTCCTTTGTTTTTTGTATTCTGAGTATTTTTGTTATTCCTTAATAGTATCCTGTTCTTGTTTCATGTTTATATATTTTTTCATCTCTCAAGTTTTAATCATGGTTTTTATTTTTTATTTTTATAGGACTTTTATTTTTATTTTTAAAATTTATTTTTTAAAAAATTCTTCTAGATCTATTTTTATTTTTATTCCAGTATAATTAACATACATTGCTATATTAGTTTCAGGTGTACAATACAGTGATTCAAGTCTATACATTACTCGGTGCTCATCATGATAAGTGTACTCTTAATCTCCTTCACCTATTTCACACATTCCCCCCATGCACCTCACATCTGGGAATCACCAGTTCTCTATATTTAAGAGTCTATTGTCTTGTCTCCCTTTTCTTTGTTTGTTTTGTTTATTAAATTCCACATAGGAGTGATATCATACAATATTTGTCTTTCTCTGCCTGACTTATTTCACTTAGCATTATACCCTCTAGGTCCATCCATGTTGTTGCAAATTGCAACATTTCATTCTTTTTTATGGATGAGTAATATTCCATTGTACATATATACCACATCTTTTTTATGCATTTATCTATCAATGGACACTTGGGTTGCTTCCCTCTCTTGGCTATTGTAAATAATGTTGCAATAAATATAGGGGTGCATATATCTTTTCAAATTAATGCTTTCATATCCCTTGGGTAAATACCCAGTAGTGGAATTATTGGATCATATGGTAATTCTATTTTTAATTTTTTGAGGACCCGTCATACTGTTTTCCACAGTGGCTACACCAGTTTGCATTCCTACCAAAAGTGCACAAGGGCTCCTTTTTCTCCACATCCTTGCCAACACTTGCTGTTTCTTATATTTTTTTTTTATTTTAGCCATTTTGACAGGTATGATGTAATATCTCAATATAGTTTTGATTTGCATTTCCCTGATGATGAGTGATATTGAGCATCTTTTCATGTTTCTGTTGGCCATCTGTATGTCTTCTTTGGAAAAATGTCTCTGCAGATTCTTTGTCCATTTTTAATTGGATTACTGTTTTTTGAGGTGTTGAGTTGTATCTGTTCTTTTTTATGTATTTTGGATATTAACCCCCTATCAAATATATAATTTGCAAGTCTCTTCTCCTATTCATTATGTTGTCTTTTAGTTTTGTTGATTGTTTCCTTCACTGTGCATTTTTCTTTCTTTTGATGTATTCCCAATAGTTCTTTTTGCTTTTGTTTCCCTTGCCTTAGGAGACATATCAAGAAAAATGTTCCTATAGCTAATGTCAGAGAAATTACTCTCTGTACTCTCTTCTAGGATTTTTATGGTTGCAACCCATTCACCTGAATTTACCCCCTCATTCTTTGTCCCTACTTGCATGAGACCTGGATCCACTGGTTCTTGAGATACTAGGAAAGTCAATGGTACAAATCTGCTAAATACCTACCTCTCTACTGCTGGTTGACGAGTCAGTTTTTTCCATGTTGCTTAGTCAGAGAAACCTTCCCTAATCTCACAAAACAGATTTTATCTCCCCACATACACTTACCAAAATTCTCTACTTCTGAGTACTTAGTGCAATTGCAATTAAACATGCTTGCATAATTACTTATTAAAACTTTGTCTGCCATGCTAGGTTATAAGCAACTTGACAGCAGTCCATGATTGTCTTGTTTTCACTTCCAATGCAGTGCTTGGCATATTTTCTAGTACATGATAAGTACACAGTTACTTATTTTTTAAAATCAATGAATGAATCTAAGGAAATAAGAGAACTGAGATAAACATCAGGAAAATCCTCAGTACATGACTACAGCTACAACACTTAATTATTATGTTAAACTATGAAACCATTTTACAATATTACACATTAATATTATGCTTGATCTGTACATCACTTCAAACTTAGAAAAAAACTGCTAGTTGCTTCAGTTTCAAAGTAAATGAACTAAAAAAGTTTTCTGACAATTTTATCAAGTCATATGGTTCTAGAAATAATACTAAAGGTATTAAAAATAAATGCATATATATTTCAAGTGGTGCTAAATAATATGAAGTAAAGTAAAGAAGAATAGGGAGCAATAGGGAAGCTCTCTTAAAAAGGGAAGACACAAGATCTTGAAGATAAGCTCACTTTGAGCAGAAACTGCGAAGAAATTTGAGATCAAGTCATAAGGACTGTTCTTTACACACACACACACACACACACACACATACACAAACACACCATTATCAGCATAAATATTAATTTTTCATGGGAACACAGTCATAAAATGGGAAAAATATTTTCCTATTTTGCAATTATGGGAAATATCTTCCATAATATTCATTGTGCTTTTCTCCAATTCTTATCATTATTATAAGTCAGCATTTTTTTAGTTACTTTCCTTTATCTTCAGCTTCCACACTGTGGCCTTTCAAGACTGTTGGGAATAATAATAGGATTCACGTTGGGCCACGCATCCATTGTTCTAGAAAGTGAAGCTCTGAGATAGCGGTCTAATAGAGTCAGCTAAATTCTTTGCCAGTAGTACACAAACTCTCAGTTATTTTCTGGTTGGAATGATGATTTTGTCTTGTGGCAGACAGATATAGATGTAGACATATAGATATAGACATACAGACATAGATATAGATCAATCATATAGATATATAGATATATAGATATATAGATATATAGATATATAAATATAGACAACTCCAAAGAGGCTTGCTGATAAAAGTTTCCAAAGAATCATTCCCTTGGAGATTTATGATTCAGGGTGATTCAAAACTGAGAAACATAGTCCTACTAGTCATCCTTCTTTCCTGATATTCCCTACAAACCTCCAGTGGTCTTGGCACCTAATTCCATATGATTGCTTGGATACATAACATGCAGACAATAAGCTTTATTTCCACATACATATTCTTCACTCCCAAACTAAATATCTTAAAAAGGAGAGAACAAGAGTCACAGAGAGAATACAGAAACCCAAGTACCATTTTAAATGTCAAACTACAACCTGAACACCAGGCTTCAGTAACATGACCAGCAGCAGCACTTTGTCACATCTAAATTTCAAATTTAATATGCAAATACATATCATATTCTCCTACCTACATTATGAAATTTTTATTTACATGGACATTATCATTTCTCTATATTATTAACTACCCTGCATCATTCTATCCAACCTCAAATTCATCACCCTATAATAATAGCTAATGTCAGCTGAGTATTTATTAAACTTGTTGGCACGATAGATAGATAGATAAATAGATAGGCAGATAGATAGACAGATAGAGAGATAGATAGATAAAAAGAGATTTTTATATTTAACCTCATTTAAATATCACATCAGCTCTTGTAAAGTAGGGTTAACTTACCCCTATTTTATAGAGAAGGAGGAAACCTTCACGGAGAGAGAGGGCAATTTACCCACAGTTGCAGAGCTAGTAAGTTGCAAATCCTTTATGCAAACCTAAATACTTTTAGGCTAGAATCATATTACAGAACTTTGATCCTTATCCTGTACTGTCACAATCTTCCTCTTCCTCTTCTCTCTAGTGTCTCTCATCACCCCATTTCTTCTTTTATTAGTCAGGCCAGTTGAATAACAATTTTTGTGATTCCATTCTCTATCTGCCACAAGAAAGCCCTCAACAAAAACCTTGTCCTTTTGTCCTAAGCCTATCCCCATAGATATCAATGATTCTACCATTTGTGGATATTAAGCATAAGCTTTTATGGATACCATATTACTGGTGAAATGCACACTGACCAACAAGAAAACTAAATACAGTTATAATTGACTCAACACATCCTTCTCCTTTTTAACATTATTTTTCATTACATATTCATAATCAGAAAATGACTCTGCTTTCCAATGATTTGATTAATACTTGCTCAGCCAGGTATTGAGGTAAAGAGCTTGTGGTGCATTAATCTTAACAGTCTTCCTAGTTCTATATAATAATCATAATGGGAAATTATTAAGCCAGACTTGAGAAGATAATTTTAGAGGGCTTGGTATAAACTCACCAGATATTTATATTGACTAAGTCCGAGAAAGGGAAAAAGTTATTTTAAAATGAAAGAATGTGTTATAGAACATTATACTCAAGCCAACAAGTCTGGTTCTAATCCCAGTTATATTTTTAACTTGTATTAATATGAGCAAAGTTATTTATTTTATCCATCTGTTAAGTGGGAATGTTGAATTATATTAGCACAGAGGTTCATTTATATGCTAAAATTCTATTTCCATACTATTACAAAACGAAGGAATTGGCAAGTTAATAGAGACAGCCTTTTCCAGAATTGATATCTAAGATCAAATAATTTTGACTTCCTCTTCAATTTAAAAAAAAGGAAGGAAGGAAGGACGAAAGAAAGAAGGTAGATGGGCAGGAAGGAAGGAAGGAAACAACCAAACAAGCAACAGGGTATTTATTCAAATTCTTTGAAAATGTTGACATGGTTCAGCTATCCACTTGACTCCTACCAAACTTCTACTGCCCAACTTTGACTATATGGGCTTGCTGAATTCTTATTCTTTTATATTATAAACTGCATAAATAAGTAGATATTCTTTCAGAAATAACTTCTTTTTCCAAAGAACATGGATGGGCAAAGCTCATCTAACTTCCTCATCTTACCCAATTACTTTTAGTATAGTTTGTAACAGGCGGTTGACAAGATGGCACTTGGCCACTAACTAACCATCCTTTTAAGTATCCCAGTTTTTTCTAGACTAGTCATTCCCAACTTTAGCTGCACACTGGAATCTTCTGCGGAAGCTTTTGAAACTACTGATGTCTAGGTCCCACCTCCAGAGATTCTGTTTAACATGTCTGGCTTAAGGTTCAAACATTGGGATTTCTTAAAAGCTCCCAGGTGATTCTCATGAGAAACCAATAGAGAGAATTTTTCTGAATTCTGAAAGTGTGTTGAAGGAACCTAAACTGGATCATTGAAAGTGCTGTGCTCACATTTCTATATCAGTTTCTCTGCTTCACTCCTGGTATAATCTGAGTTAAAAGAAAGAGCATATACCATTGATTTGTGAGTTTAAGGAAATACTGCTATTTTAAAGAAAAACACTGCTGGCTTTTCTATGTGGGAACCTGAATAAATCCTCTTAGATGCAAAATGGCTTCTTTCCATTGAAAAAATATATAGATGTTTTTCATTGTGAAAGGTAAGACATAAGGTAGAGCTGGAATGAGAAAACATAAACATAATTAACTGCTTTGCATAATAATGTTAATATTTGCTCTTGTTGCTATAGAGAGTTAATTTTAAGATAAAGTTGAGCTTTGGAGGAGCCGGGGTGGCTCAGTCAGTTAAGCATCGACTTTGACTCAGGTCATCATCTTACAGTTGGTGAGTTTTAGCCCCATGTCTGCTCTGTGCTGACAGCTCAGAGCCTGGAGTCTGCTTCAGATTCTGTGTCTCCCTCTCTTTCTGCCCTTCCCCCACTCATGCTCTTTCTTTCTCAACAATAAATAAACATTAAAAAATTTTTTAAGATAAATTTTAGCTTGGGGCGCCTGGGTGGCTCAGTCAGTTGACGGTTTGACTTCGGTTCAGGTCATGATCTCACAGCTCGTGAGTTCAAGCCCTGCGTCAGGCTCTGTGCTGACAGCTCAGAGCCTGGAGCCTGCTTCAGATTCTGTGTCTCCCTCTCTCTCTGCCCCTAACCCACTCGCATTCTGTCTCTGTTTCTCTCAAAAATAAATAAACATTAAAAAAAAAAAAGATAAAGTTTAGCTTTGAAAAGATAACCTCAATGGTAGGAATTTTGTGTGTGTTTGGGGGATAGAGTTGGTTTGCTGTTTTGTTTTGTTTTTACAGTTTTGCTGGGGGTAGGGATTTTAGAAGATGGAGAAGAGATGGAGTAGTCAGCAATAGAGAATATAGAAGAATAATTAGAAAAGACTGTAAAGAGAGAATAGGTCCCAACAGCATAGGTACAGATCAAGTCCAAATGAAAAACAAGGCTATTATTTACACATTCCCTGAGATAGTGTGTGATTAATACGTGTAAAAAGAGCAGTTTCCTATTCTATGCTATAATTTTCTTAACCCCAGGTCTCCCAAAATCTTTACCACAGCTTTTTTAACTTAGTAATGATGTCTCTTCCCCCTATTTGGGGAATAAAATCTACACTTACATTTTAGGTGAAACCAACCACAAAGAGTAAAGGAATATGTGGAGGTGGAGAGAGATGGCCAGAATGATCAGAGAGAAGCCAGCCAAAACCAGGCATTTGGCACAAAAGACAAGAAATAACCACTCAGACATGTAAGCACAATCTCCAGGAATTCTCAGAAATATTTGAAAGGAATGGGAATCTCTTGAAGTTTAAAGTGTGATTGGAATTTAAATTATTTCATTTAGAAATTAAAGAAAAATTTGCCCCACTGAAGGCCAGGGGGTATAAATGGATTACATACTGATGTATTTAGGGAGGGGAACAGAATTCCTAGTACCAGAACTAGGTAGCTAAATTTTCATTTATGGAATTTAGATGAAATGTTCAGCTGAAATGTTAATTGTGTATTTTTTTTCCTTGTGTGTTTTGGCCTATTCTGTTGTCCAAATATGTCCTGAGCACAAATTACATTGTTCCATTTTACAGAGCAACACTCACATTCCAGTCTATTCAACTGCCTTTCCAAAGGTGGGTTGACTGATTTTCACATACATGTGCATGAAAGCATTAAATGCATTAGCAATTCCTTCTACCAAACATAAATAAATGAAATGAAATGAAAATGAAACCAGTGTTCATCCTGCTAGCTGTTGAGTTTTTAAGCTGTTTTATAATAGAATGTTTTAGATGTAAATGTTATTGGCAATTAGTTTGCTTATTTGCCTTCCTTGTTTTCTTCAATCAGAAGCATTATCTTATAGATAACATTTGTGGAGCTAACTGGAAATAAGAAGCAAGGAAATAATTTTACCAGCCAGTGTGATTAGTAGAGATAATTGCCTGCCTATTTACTTTGAAGCTGTCATTTAATGAAGTGGTTCTAACTAAAACTCTAATGGAGAAAAATTCTTAATTCCTTTTTAATATTTCCCTATGTCTGGGAATGTAATTTAAAATAAATTTGAATGTTGATGGCTTTTATTCTTTCCCATCAGTACATAAAGTTGTTTCTCTGTTTATAGGCAACAGAACAGATCATTTAAGATGTTATACAAAATAAACAGCCAATCATTAGAAAATAAGTCTAACCAAAATGCCAATTCTTAAACAATTAACCCAATTAAATGTTTATATTTTCATCCAATGTTCTGCAAATATTTATCCCAAAAAGGTTATCAATTCTCATGTCTTTTACATTATATGTTATTTATGAAAATATTTAATCAAGTCATTTATTGTAAAATCAAAGGGATATTTGTCCACAGAAACTGTATAGCTGGCATGTTTAAATTTTCCCATCAAACATATTTATTCAACATTACGCTGAGTAAAAAACGCCAATTACAAAAGGTCACCTACTCTATGATTCCATTTCGTGAATGTTGTATAAATTACAAAAATGTTTATAAATTACAAAAATGGAGAACAAGCTAGTGGTTTCCGGGTGGTAGAAATGTTGGGGGAAGATGGGTAGGTGAGGGTATAAAGAGGTAATAAAGAAAGATCTTTGTGGTGATGGACTGACTATATCTGCATCTTGATTGTAGTGATGGTTACATGAATCTACACATGTGATAATATCACATAAAAACTATCCATAGGTACAATAGCAGTGTCAATTTCCTGGATTTGATATACTCTACTTATATAAGATGTAACCATTGGAGAAGATTGGGCGAGGAGAATATAAAACCTCTCTGTACTATTTTCACAAATGCCTGTAAATCTATAATTATTTCAGAATAAAGTTTAAGAAATTTATCTACTGAGGTAGTATAGTACTTAATTTAAGTCCATGAGCTCTAGAAACAGATTGTCCAGATTCAAATCCTGGCTTTACCTCTTACTAGCTAGTTTCTTCTCTTACCAGCTGTAAGACCTTAAATAGATCTAGAAAATTGGACTTCAGTTATTCTTCTCAGCAAAATGTAGAAAGTTTTCCCTACCTTGTATGTAAATAATTTAAAACATCTCCTGGCCTCTAAGAAGTGGTTTTTAAGTGATTTCTATCATCATCATCATCATCAAGATTATGCATTTCATAATTCATGGAATCATTGAGGAATCATGGAATCATTAATTTGTCTTAGATGATCAGCTTGTCCAATATAGTCATGGTTTAAGACTGCTATCTGAACCTATTTATTATTACCATCCTTTCTTTACCTTTAAGTATGTTCTACTGGGATTATAACATATATGGGCACCTTATTAAACTCCATTATACTTGGATCCAGTGCACCTTGGTCTCAATCCATGTTGTATAAACTCCGTCAACAATGGTTGACAAAAATAGTCAACAATAAAAAAGTATCTCATAGCAATCTAGTGTCTTTTTAGGCATCATTAGTTGTCAGAATGTTCTTCCTTGGATTGAGTTGTAATATGACTCCCTAAAATAACCCCTAAACTCCCATGATCCAAATCTGTTTTCCAGTGCTGTATGAATGAGGTTAATTTCTCTTTCAGTTACATCTTCCATATCTCTGAAGCTCACTAAAACTATCAAACTCTCAATTCTGCCTCCTCACTGCTCACTCAATTCAGCATTCCTTTTTCCTTAACCTTAGTATCTTCCATTACATCTACCATTTTTAAGGGGCAAATGTCTATATTCTCATTGCTTTCTCCCAGAATCATTAAAGTTTGAAAATATTTCTCTTAAAATATGGTTTCAGATATCAACTAGGTTCCATATGTAGTAGGACTACTACCTGCCTTATTTAAAACTTGTGATGCATTTATTAATGCAGTTTAATATCACATTTGCTTCATTGGCTGTGACACAATATGTGTTTATGTAATTAATATTTGAACCTAGACACCATTACTTGGCATATACCATAATACATGTTAGAATGCTTTTCCTAATGTGAATGCTATTATTGTAATTAGTATATATTTTATGAATTCATAGGTAAAATATAACAATAAACCATAGAAATTATATATTAAATATGTTACTAATTAAGTTAATTTTAATAAATTGCATATAAATTATACTGTTACTAATGTATAAGTGCATTCTATTAACATCACAATTCTAATAATATTTATATATTATACATATCATATCATAATCTACTTGATAAAATAATCCGAAGTTACATAATATTTTACCATGTTTATTGAAATGTAGATGTTGGAAAATATAGTACATATAACTTCAGTTTGTGGAGAATAAAGATGTTTTCAAAGAAAACGACTCTACACTTCCATCCTGAATATAACAGCAGGTGTATTTGGAGAACATGACGCTAATGAATGTTACATTCCCACTGTATATATTTATATGAAATAATTTTTTATTGAAGTTGGTTAGTCTATCACAGTGTAACCAGGTTCTCCTACTTACAATTCACACAATCACCTCCTAGTCATAAAACATCCCAATGTACTCCCCATGGTTAGCTATGTTTTATTAGCACCAGCCTATAATAGCCTGTGCAGAGATATCATCGTTACTGCTTCACATTAAGATATATCTGAGTGCTACATGAGAGTGTCTGGGAATGAGGTAGTTAAATCATCCCTGAGAAAATTTACCACATAGCACTTCATTGTTTATAGTGAATGCAAAATAATCTTGACAAAAGGAAAAAAAAAAAAAGAATAACTTGGTCCCTTTGACTTAAAATAAAATGACATGATTATATTACATAAAATGATTCTTTTTTTTTAAGGTTATGCATTTTGTTTAGTAATCTCTACATCCAATGTGGGGTTCAAACTCATGACCCCAAGATCAAGAGTCATGTGCTCTTCCAACTGAGCCAGCCAGTCACCCCATATAAAATGATTGTTAATAGAAACAGGAAAAAAAAAGTTTATATGAGTATGTAGGGTGGACAATGGGTTGTAATCGTATGCCTCCTAAAATATTTTAATAATAAATTTACATGTGATTTTGGTCTAAGATTTTTAATTTACAGCTGGGCAGAGTGGTATTCAGAAATCACTCCCTCAGCATTGAGAACAGTGGCTAAACCATGTATAAGAAACAGTAAGTATGAACTGGGTTCTTGAGCCAGATTTCTTACAAATGACGTATTGGAGCTCTTGCTCTACCACTAGTTATGCAACCCAAGGAAGTTTAAGTTTACTGAGCTTCAGTGTACTTAAGGGCAAATTTGGGATAATGAGATGGTAAGTGTGAAACACTTTGCTAATTGTGAGAAAGACAAGATTATTGTAAGATGATCAGGTGACTAAAAATGAAACATTGAAGCTTTGGAGAAAGAACTAGCAGTAAACTGTCATAAAGTCGGGAGATGGAGATTCTATCACCATTAATTCCTGTTTCTGGAAAAGTAACTTAATCTGAGACTTCGTTCTCTGTTGTAATAATGAAGTTCAGTCAGGTGATCAATAAGGTTACTTGCAAATCCAAATTTTTGTAAACCAAAAATATATAATTGGGACAAATCTATTTGAGGCTTAAAGTTTTGGTCATGAATAAAGTATAGGAAACAATGAAGAGGAAGCTATCAACAAAACATTGAAACCCCCAAGGGAGATACAAAAGAAATGGTGAGAGAGGCAAAACGTGTTAATAAGTCAGAGGAAAAAAGAGAATTCAATATTTATTTTGTACCTTGTTTCTAGCAAGCATATGCTATATCCTTTACATGATGTATCTGATTGCACAACAAAACTGTGTGGTGCATTTTTTACTTATTACTATTCCATACATGAGGTAACTTAGGTCCAGAAAGGGTGTAGCTGCAATTAACATCTAGGTCTAGTTTCTATTTCATACAGCCCTCCACTTGCTAGAGAATATATGGAAACAAAATTATAAGTCATTAGAGAGGAAGTGGTTGATGGTGAAACATACTCTGAAAAGTTTTTGGTAAATAAAACAGTGGGGTAAGACCAGTAACATTGGAGTAGAAACGGGAAGAAGAGAAATAAGGAGCTTGAGTTCAACGGACAAATCTGCAAGAATTAATTTGGAAAACAGGTTAGGATTAAGCAGAGATATATCGGAATTACTGACAACAATGAAAACTTGGCTGTGATTAGGGAATAAGAAATACTAGCAGGTATAGTTGTGGGGATATCTCAGTACTCTCTGGTAATATTTATCATCAAAAGGAGAGAGACATGGGGTGGCAGCAGGCCAGACTTGGTATTTTCAAGATGTTCCCAGAAAAATCAAAGGGGAAATAACAAGAGGAAGCATCAAAGTAGTTGGCCATGGATTTCCAGCTGTGTTGGAATCAAGTATAGACTTAGAGGTTACAGAAATACTGAAATTATTTCTGATGCAAAATATTTTACATTGTAAAATGGACCATAATCATATGCACTTATTATTTGAACAACCATTTGATGCCTTTCACCAGGAACAGCAACACCTTTTTCCCTACAAATTTTCACATAACTTATTAGTATTCAGTAATGTGTTACACTGACCTACCAGGCAGCAATCCCCTATTTTGCAAGCCCAACCAACACAAAATGCATGCATTAAGAATGGACAAAATATGAGCTCTGTTTTTGTCTTTATTAACCAATGCGTTAAGTGAATTCTAATTTAAAAAACTCTTCCCTTTCCTAAGTTACTAAAAAAGAGGAGCTTGTCTTTTGTTATGA
Source organism: Panthera uncia (assembly GCF_023721935.1). Classification (NCBI taxonomy): domain Eukaryota; kingdom Metazoa; phylum Chordata; class Mammalia; order Carnivora; family Felidae; genus Panthera; species Panthera uncia. The sequence goes on from NC_064810.1 coordinate 38,851,684, forward strand.
GAATTTATTGTGTACCTTCCATAAGGTTCTTAAAAGTATAGGGAATAACTTTATAGTGGACTTTCAAAAGTTAACAATTTTCTGCTTTTCTTTATTTTTCTTAAGTTTATTTACTTATTTTGAGAAGGAGAGAGAGACAGAGAGTGAGCGAACAAGAAGGGCAGAAAGGGGGGGGGAGAGAGAGAGAGAGAGAGAGAGAGAGGATCCCAAACAGTTTCCACAGTGTCAGTGCAGAGCCCAATGTGGGGCTTGAACTCACAAACTGTGAGATCATGAACTGAGCCAAAACCAAGTGTCGAATGCTTAACCAACTAAGCCATCCAGGCACCCCATCTGCTTTTCTTTAATTAAGGAGATTTTAATTTAAAAGTATCTGTTGTTAAAAAATATTGTCTGTTGGGGCACCTGGGTGGTTCAGTCGATTGAGCATCCAACTTAATTTCAGCTCAGGTCATGATTTCAAGGTCATGGGATTGATCCCCTAGTGGGGCTCCATGCTGACTTGTGGAGTCAGCATGAGACTCTCTCTTCCTCTTCCTCAAAATAAATAAAACATTTTTTTTAAAACTGTGTTATTGCTACTACTGGAACTAGGCTTTTTATTTTCTACTTCTGATGGAAAAAACATTCTAACTTCCCTTTCTACTACTAATTCTTCCAATCTGCCCTCTTCCCCATATCCGATAAACACATACATTATACCTTTCTTTCCAAAGCCATCTTAAAAGACACTACTCTTTAAGCCTCTCTTAATACCCACCAACGGTCATTTCATGAGGAACCAACCATTCTTTATTGTGCCAAAGAGATAAGCACTTTGGTGACATTTGTTAAGAGAACGGGGATGGGCTGAGCAGAGCTGCCATGAAACTCTGGCTCTGCTATGAGCTATACCATCTGGGAAATTCATTACTCTCTCTGGGCCTTGGTTTCCTCATGACAGATATTATTATATCTATTTCTCAACCCACAGTTCTATGCAACATCTAATTTGTAATCATATATATATGCATCTATAATAAATTAGACAATATATTAGACACATGTATATATTTGACAAGTAACTATTATTTGTTGTCCTTATTCTCAGAATCTAGCACAATTTCTCCTAATAATAAATGTAGGTAATAACTAGTTTTTTAATTAGTAAATGAATAATAAAAACAATAGCAAGAGCTTTTTATCACTTACTGAGAGCACTGGCCAACCACATTGTGTTAAGGATTTCACATGCATTTTTATTTAACCTCAATAAATTATTTATTTATTTATTTTCATTTTCCTTTCGATATTGACAAATTTTAGAAACCCAAATAGTATAGAATAATATAGTAAATATATGACAAAAAGAAAACTTGAGCCCATGTCAACCTGACTCCAATCTGAATAAATGAATGACTGAAACAGATGAGCTATTCAGTCAAGTTATTCCCACACATCCACAAGAGGAGAAATTCTCAAACCCTACAATGGTCCCTAATCTCTGCCTCTGAGGTGTACATGCTCAGTGCAGCCTATGTCTCTCATGCCCACATTCTAGCAGCCAAGGACCTAGGGAGAAGAAATGAGTGACATTTCCATGCACACAGCATGGAAGGGACTACAAGGACAAAGTTTTTTTTCCCAGAAGGTGGTATTCATGAAATCTGATGTAAACAAAAAGCAAATTTTACTGCATCCTCTTTTTAAAAAGATCCCCTTCAGCTTCTTGAATCTAGTCAACAATTCATTTATATGCATCCTTAAATAAAACTTTTAAAAGCTACTTTCACAAGATTACTAAGTTTAAGTTCATCTTTTTAAATGCCTTAAAAAATCCCCTTATCAGGGGCCTGGGTGGCTCAGTCAGTTAAGCGTTGGACTCTGGCTCAGATCATGATCTCACGGCTTGTGAGTTTGAGCCCCACATTGGCCTTTCTGCTGTTCTCACGGAGCTTGCTTCCTCTGTCTCCCTCTCTCTCTGCCCCTCCCCGACTCGTGTTTTTTCTCCCTCTCTCTCTCTCTCAAAAATAAACATTAAAAAATCCCCTTATCAGTTTTGCAGATTTATATAATCACACTCACCATGATTTCAAAATTTAAAAATCTTTCATCGTGTTCAATATTGGACAAAGTCTACTTCTAACTTGGTGTCATTCAATTTCAGCACAACATTAGACTCGTTCCTCCAGTTGTTAGGTACAGTGTCACAGTTTGAAGCTCTCCATGTTGTGTGAGGACAAGTTAGTCTTCCCAGGTGAGACCTGATGTTCAGCATGCTTTGGAACATGCTGCTCTGCAGGGCTGTTTTTACCTTTTCTCTCTGTGGCAGGTCTGGGTGCTCTTCCCAGAGCCTGCAGGGGATGGACGTCACCTAGTAACAAAGTAACCTAGCCAGTTCAGATTTCAGGGAGGTTCATTAAATTGGTCCATCCATTACATATGCAAGGGCATTCCTTCAAATATGCCTATCAATAAATCTTATAGTTTAACCACTTCATTAACTCCATTAATTCTTAGCTCTGTAAGAATTCCTGAGTTCTCATCATAGGGCTTTTTAAATTCCCACTCTTCTGCCTAGATCTGTTCTTCCTTTAGCTCTGCACAGAACTCCTCTTTCAGGACCCAAAGGTTTCCTCCCAGGGGAAGCCGTATCTGACTGCAGCAATTGTACCCCAGTCACTCCCTATTTCATTACCCTGGGTTAGTTTCTTCATAGTGCTTGGAACTATTTGGAGTTATCTTATAGTTTATTTACTTCTTTACTTTCTAATACTTTCCCCCAATAGAATGTGAGCCTCTTGTTCACACCAAGAAGATATCTAAGCCACAAATTAGCCAACAAATTTAAAAGAAAAGAGACAAGTTACAATGACTTGCTCTGCTTCTGAATTCTTGTAGCATGTTGTTGAAATCTCCACTAAACTGTTTACTATTTGGAAATAATATATACATATATAATTCCTCCACTAGATTCTCATCTCAGAAAATGGCAATATTTTATTCATTTCACACAACTTACAGACAGTGCCCAGTAAAAACTTTTAGTTTTATTAAATAATATTTAAGAAAATATATGCCGAAGGGAGCTATGTTTTAAGTAGTGTTATGTTTTAAGTCAAATGATATGAATCATTACCTCTCACTGATCAAGTGGCCTTCAGGGTGTTTTACTTCTACAGAAGCCTTCTCCTTAGTACTACAAACTAACAGTATGTCCAAGATTGTTTATGTAAAACTAAACCTTAATTAAAGATAGTTTCTTTCCTCTCTTAATATTCTTTATTTCTTTTGGTAGCACTGAAAGGAGGAGCCTCAAATGAATAAAACATTTTTGTGTTTGACAACCAATGGGAAAGTGATACTAAATAATAATATCCATAATACTGGTACTTTAACCAAGGAAATTCTATAGTGATAGGTTAAAATGTAGAGTGACTTTTAGGTCATATATTTTATGGTACAGAAAATGTCTTTCCTAATTCTGTGCACCAAGGGATTCCGTTTATAGCGTGGGTGCTTTTGGATTCAGGAGGTTAAGAGTGACCTCTGGTGGCAATGGTATTTCTTGTTCGCCTTACTCTAAAGGGGAGAAAACTGACTTCAGGGATTCTTCCATATTCTAAGAATGACAAAATTTATGGTTAAAAAGGATCGATCATAATCAATCATGTGTAAGTGAAAACAACCAACCATCCTAGAGACTGAGGACTCAGAGGTTAAAGACAACTTTCATTCCTAGTGTTTCTCTATTTCTTTCATGTAAATACCAACTTGTTCCAAGCTATGAATGAGACATTGCTGAGCAAAGAGTGGGCAAAAGATGCTTACAATCAGCTTTAACCAGCTAGTAGGATCTGGCTTCTGCACACTGCTGGTTGAAATCCTTTGCTGAGCCCTTCATAACCTTCCCCTCAAAACACATTTAAGGCTAGCCATGCATGAAACAAGGAGAGGCACTGAGAGCAGAGTTTTCTGATACCACTGTAGGCAAAATGATGCTTCCAAAGAAAAAACGTTTGCCAGATAAATACAGGAATGTCCTATTAAATCATGAATTACAGATAAACAACAAATATCTTTTTTATCATTAGTCACAACTATTGCATGGAAAATATTTATACTAAAATATTATGTATTGCTTATGAAATTCAAATTCAACTGAACACTTTGTATTTCTACTGGCTAAATCTGACCATCTTAGATGAACCACAGGACACAGAATAAAAAGTTCATTTAAGAGAAGATGAAATATTGGTCAGAACTGACAACTTGCAAATCTTCCCAAACCATGCTTCACAACCAATGGAGCATCCCAATCAGTGCTCTTGAATGGTTTATAGGTGAGACAAGACACATATTTCCCAAGGTACTCTGGGAACTAGACAGGGCTGGAATGACCAGAGCCCTTGAACATTATCACTGGCCTTCTGGTCTAATTTATATCCCCTGGGATCATGCGATACTATGCTTACGTATGTCTGTCACCATGTTACACATTAGGAAAGTTGGGATATTGTCTTCTAGTGTACTTGCCCCTTCTTTCCCAACCACATTAAATTTGGTCTTGGTTATCAGGCACTTGTGTGGTTCCAGGAAGAATGTTGACAGAATTCTCTGGCTTGAAAACATGATGTCGCTTAGCTTGGCCTCTGGGGCCAAGATAGGTCAGCTGATGGCTGTGAAGTTCTGTATCACTCTCATCCTTGAGAGACCGAGGCAGGCAGAGGCACTGCTGACAAGGGACCTCAGACCAGACCCAAATCTCTACAGGTTGTTGTAGAGAGAGCAGAAGTTTTAGTTATATTAGAATTCTTTAATCTTGAGAACCCTGTTATACAGTTAGAGACAAAGACCTGGCCATCGGAGTTTCTGCCCTTCCAATGAAAAGAGAGCACATTTTTTAGATGCTTAGCATCATAAAGAATAATTCCCAGGCATCAAATTAAGTTTAATGGAAGCCAGACTTGAGAACAATTTAACAGAAATACAAAAGCTGGAGGCCATAAATAAGGACCTAGAATCTCCAACTCTTTACTTGTGCTTAAGAGACTTGGAAAAAAAACTAAAGAAGAGTTATCAAAATATTTAGAAAAAATTGGGCTGATGACAAACTTAACAAGAAAAATTCAGTCTTTAAATGGTAAATGGTGCAAGACACTTAGAATTTCAAGTACCTGCAACTAAAATGGCCTTCAATTTACACCAGAAAAATGAAGTGTAAGTTCAGACAACATTAAAAATGCTCTGAATGAAAACTCCAATCTTGAAGCATAAAGCTGCTTTCACAGGTAGAAGGATGGAAAAGAAGAGTGGGTGAACATTAAATGAAATGCAATAATATAAAACTCTAAAGTGGTATGGGATAAGTTTGTAAAGTAAAAAGTATATCAAATTACTAGGGGACGGTTTGCTAAAGCTGAGCGATCCTGGTCTTAAAGAAGACAACATGGATTGCAGGAACTGGTAATTCCATAAAACAAATGTATCAGAAACTGGAGACATCTTAGTAGAAGTTTAGAAGAAATGGACTGATGTGGTAGGTTGAATAACGGCACCCCAAAGGTGTCTACATTTTAATCCCCAGAGACTTACATGGCAAAAGGGACTTGATAGATTTGACTAAGTGAAGGATTTTAAAATGAAAAGAGTGTCCTGGATTTTCTGGGTGGGCCCAATGCAATCACAAAGATCCTTTTAAGAAAGAGGCAGGAGGGTCAGAGTCAAAAAAGGAAATGATATGATGGAAGCAGAGGTCAAAGTGATGTGGCCATAAACCAAGGAACATATGGAGCCTCCAGAAGCTGACAGATAAAGGACTCTTCCTTAGGGCCTCTAGAGGAAACGTAGCCTTGCTGACATCTAATCTTAGCTCGATGAAACTGATTTTGGACTTCTGACGTCCATACTGTAAGATAATAAATTTGTGTTGTTTAAAGCCACTAAGTTTGTGGTAATCTGTGATGGCAGCCATAGGAAACTAATCACTTTCTTAAAAAGTGTTGAAGAAAAAGAAACCAACTGTACACTAAATTAGCTGACGAAGGCAAAATAATCAACCCACTTAAAGATCATATTAAAGATCTCCAAACTGAGAAAGTAAAACAGCAAAAGTTCCAGCAGAAACCTTATGTCCTCCCTGAACTGCATCAAGAAATACATTTTCGTGAAATATCCAATTTAGAGTAAATTTAACACACAAATAAAGGGGGAGAATCTTTCCAAAGCAATTGAAAAGATCAGCCATGCATGTGAAGAGTTGGACACATATAAAAAAGAAGCCAAAATCTTTCAGAAGAATTGGAAATAGTCATTGGCAATTATCAATGTCAGGGAATTTCCCATGAGAGAAAAGTTCATGATAACAGGTGGGGAATGCTGATGTTGGACTTTGATGACTTGAAGAAAAAAAACAACGGGGGGGGGGGGGGGGGGACTTCAGACAAAACTTGGTTGGGTTAGCATTCAATGTGAATGTTTTAAAAGTATCTTTATGTCTCTTATGTTCTAATTGAGACATTTGGCAGAGTTCCTAGAAGACCACCGGGGAATCCTCTGTATGAACAGGTCCCTCCTGAGGAAGGAGGTACATGATGCTGTACGGGGCAGTGATCCAGGGTCTCGTAGCTGGTAGGAACCAGATGCCACCAACAGGAGGTCAGGACCCCAAGCGAAAGAGATACAGCAGCTCCTCCACAAGACAAAGACAGAAATTGTCTTGCAGCTCTTGCATGGAAGATACGAAGGATCTCACTTTGACGTAAACCTCTCATCTGAAGGGACAGTCTGATCCCCCACCTCATCGACCAGGAGAAGCCATTTGCTGCAGAGGGAACCCAAAGGGAAACTCCTAAGAAGAGAATTGCTGGCCTGCCTCCTCTTCTAGAAAGCAAGAACAAACCTCCCAAGAAATCTCCTCCTTCAAGGGACTCCCACTTCCCAGAGCATTCTTCACTGGCAACAAATGTTTCTACACGTAGCGCTGAATTCACTTTTCTCTCCATTCAACCTAAAAACCAATTTTTCAGCTTTTGGGTTGATTCTACCTTCCAGTATGCTTACTTAAGAGATCCAGAACCATAGTAAGACACTTTCTTTTCTACTAAAATTATTTTGATTTTTTCTCTTAGTTTTGTTATTAGTTCAGTGATTATACATTGATGTAAATGAAAGTTTTATAGAATTATAAGTGTTAAAATAATGATTTATAACTTTAGGTTATAGTCCGAAGTCTAAGTCTGCTCCTTTCAGTCACATCAGTTTCTTATTCAAAGGCCCAGGATAGGGGCACCTGGGTGGCTCAGTCGGTTAGGTGTCCGACTTCGGCTCAGGTCACGATCTCGCAGTTCGTGAGTTCGAGCCCCGCGTCAGGCTCTGGGCTGATGGCTCAGAGCCTGGAGCCTGCTTCCGATTCTGTGTCTCCTTCTCTCTCTGCCCCTGCCCCGTTCATGCTCTGTCTCTCTCTGTCTCAAAAAAAATAAATAAATGTTAAAAAAAAAAAAATTCAAAGGCCCAGGATAAAGGAGCTACATGGACACCTTCTCCTCATGGGGGATGTCCCAAACACAACAGGACTTGTAAAGCTTTACTCCAGGTGAACTGGCATATCCTAGTCTTCCCCATACTCCACTAGTCAAAGCAAGTCGTGTGGCCCAAGGCAATGGAGCAGGAATGTCAATTCTCCCCACTTGTAAAAACCCTAAATGTAGATGCCATCTTCTTAGGCGGTTAATGGCAAAACCCTTCTGACCTTCCCCCAACCCCTATACACAGCACTCCTCAGTGCCTGACGGATAATAAAGACTAAATGTTTCGTGAATAAATTTAACAAATTGTCCTCCAGAATGGTTTTAACGATGTACACAGTGTTTGTGAGTGCTATTAGTGCTATTAGCATTGATATAAGGACTTTTTAATATTAATCTGATCAGCATAAACAAGTACCTAATTTAACATTTTCAAAGAGGGTGCTTTTTTCTTACATATATTGGATTTTTTTTTCTGAGAATTCTCTATTCATGTTTTTCAACAATTTTCCCATTAAGTTTCACTTTAAAAAATCTGTGATTCTCTTGTCACATATAAATTAACCTATTACAAGCTTGTTTTTCAAATTTTTCAGTGATTACTATACATGGAATTTTTGGTTTTGTTTTGTTTTACATAGTTTTATCTCTTCCCTTTTCTTTTATGGGAAGATTAATCACCCTTTCTATGGACAACCTATGTCCCATAAAATGAACATACTATAATTGATTTAACTGGTCCTTTGTTGTAGGTGATTTAAATTGTTTTCATCTTTTTCTTCTTTAAATAGTACTGTGATGAGTTTTGTGTATTATCAGAATTTCATATAACTTTTTTTGAAAGATCCTTGAAAAGAATGGATCAAGTGCAAAAGTATTTTTAAAGTTCTTTACATATTTTCACAAATTATTAGCCAGAGAGGTTTATGTCCTTTTCACTTATCCAACAGAGCCTGCATGAGCCATCAATCTTCTCTATCTGCAACTGAGGAGCATGGGTGAGCCAGGGGCCTGTAGCAGGCTCCTTCCTGGCTCTGATCCTCACCCAGCCACTCCTGAGCTCCACCAGGCCTGTGCAGAACATCCTCAGGGTCAAAAGTGGGATTTGGACCTGGGCTTCACACTCAATCTGTCCCAGGACAGGGAGTGACAGAGATGACAGCCAGACATTTTCCTTCAAGGGCCTCAGGACTGAGTGCAGGAAGCCCCGTGACCTTCACCAGCCCTACTGCATGTTCCTCTCAACTCTCCAAGGGATTCAATTCTTTGTTGTCACTTTCTGTTACACTGGCATTTACAAAAGGCACTGCTCTATAAAGACTAACAAAGACTAAGGGCCAGCTCTGGGAAGTCTCCTCCTTTGTGGTTCCACCCCTCATCCCCCCATCACATTGGAGACTTCAAATGCTGTATGTGGGCGACCAAGCTAGGAGCAGCCTGACAAGCAGGCAGCCTCAGAGATCAGTGGTAAGTTGGGAATGATCACCGATATTTTTCAAACACATTAATGAGAAAGAGGAAATTAAACCTCGCTATATGACTTGAGCAACTTCTGTGCTGATTTGGATAATAGTTTTCAAGTATTACCTGTGTGTGTGTGTCTGTTATTGACAATGTAAAAACTACACACCCAACACACATTTACATTTAATCTGCATTATTAGCAGTTACTCTATTAATTTCTTAAGTCTAGATAATCGACAGAACTATAAATCAAGTCCTGATCTGTAGTATTTGCCTATCCTTGTGTGTAAATACCCATCATAGCCAGTTTTAGTATGTATAATGTATAGTCATTGAATACAGGCTTGGGCAGAAATTCATAGTTGCACATCTTCACATAGTATTTCTACCATAAAGATATAATAGACATAAATAACCTCAAGGACATGGAAAACCAAAAACTGTGGTAGGATAATTAAGAAGAGATGAAATTCAGTATGTTACCTTTCTGGTAAAATGTACTTTTGGCTCAAAAATGTCAGTAATTTGAACAAGTGACTCTAGTTAGCTGGTATGAACTGTCTCCAGAACATAATCCTATCCCAAGAAGAGAGGTATTATAATTTATACTTCCATTTGTATCTATATTTTCTGTAACTCAAATACAAAAAAAAAGTTAACATGCACTAACATGTTAATCACATATATACCTTTGTATGTGTATATATCAGATGAATGTATAAACATGTGTATAACATATACACACACACACACACACACACACACACACACACATACTTTTAATTAATAGTCATTTATCAAGGACCCATTCTGTGTCAAGAATTGGACATCTCTCAGGGGCGCCTGGGTGGTAACTCAGTAGTTAAACATCCAACTTTGGCTCAAGTCATGATCTCGCAGTTTGTGAGTTCAAGCCCCACATCAGGCTCTGGGCTGACAGCTCAGAGCCTCAGAGCCTGACAGCTCAGAGCCTGGAACCTGATTTGGATTCTGTGTCTCCCTCTATCTCTGCCCCTCTCCTGCTCATGCTCTGTCTCTATCTCTCAAAAATAAATAAATGTTAAAAAAATTTAATTAAAAAAAGAACTGGACATCTCTCAGAATCGTCATGTAGTATAAATGTTCGCAATCAATGTCAAATGGGCCAAATCTAGCCTGCCACGTGTTTTTGCTCTGCCAGAGACCAATGTATGGCTATTACATACTTCCATTATAAATCAGTTATCCTTCCTATAAGAACAGTTGCTTGAGATCTGAGAACAGCATCAATAATGAACTAAAGAACAAGGTAAATCATTTCTAGTGTTTTTGTATGAATCAACAGATGTTACTAATAATTCCTGGTTATTTATATAATAATTCTTGGTCAATAAAGAGTTTCAAGTGACTGAATAATCATTCTCTCTGAATAATCTGCTTGGAATAACTGTAAGTGACAATATTTTTAAAGAAGTTGATAAATGCCAATTCAGTACAATCTGAAGTATAATCTGCTAAAATGTATTTCAACTGATGCTGGAAAAATTCAACTGATGTGAAACAGAAAAAGGCAAATTTGGATATATTTAGAAAGCTTATGAAAATATAATGTGTTTATGTCTATATTTATTTATTATTAATCAGCAAGTACTTTCCACACAATATCTTAATCTACCACATTATTAACCAGCAACATCACTATAAATTTCATTTACTCTGGTGGGTAGTTCTGCAATTTTTTTTTTTTTTTTGTCAGAAATAGAAGCTGAATATCCTGACTTGTCCTACTATCTGGCAGTTTGATGGGTTAACATTGGGAGTGGTTTTTTTTTTTGTAATTTTTCACCTTAAAGATGAGATTGGAATTTTTTTCTCAATGAGAAGAGTTGCCTCTGGACAATATTAATGATTACTGAATAGCTTTAGAAATTAGCTTTTGCTGCAGGCTTGAAAATGTTTCTTAATGAATTCAACCTATGATTACAAGGCAAAACTGGGCTTATATGTGGAACTTAAACTATATCATTCAGTTAACTAATGTTACATGAATCATTAGCAATGTCGAATTGTTCTATTCATTTATTCCTTTGTCAAAAATCAAAGCAAGATTTCCATTCCCACAGATATTTAAAGTAGGTGTATTTTCCAAGATCAAACAGTAGCTTCAATAGTATGTTTCTCATCTTAACGAAAATATAAGGAAATTTTCTTATTTCAAAATCCATTTAACCTCACAATTGAGAAGCTGCCACCTAAACTTTTGATGAGAATGATTACTTTGCAACACAATGACATGATAAAAGACAATTATCAAGAGAAGTATTTGAAAGAATTCTAACTTCTTTTTAAGGGATACATATGTGCAATTAAAATCATATGCTAATGGACTGATATCAGTATTTGGCTGTGTCTCTATAGTTGAAAATCATTTTCAAAGATGAAATATGTAAAATTTCATTTCAGATCAGCATTAACAGATGAATATTTGCAATCAATTTTTATGATGGGTAAGACGAAAGTTTAACCTCATTTAGATGAAACGTTATTAAAATAATTCTATAATTATGCTAATTATTATATTTTGAATTCAGTCTACAAAATTTAGCAAAAACATGCTTTTTCTCTTGCTATGTAAGTGCCTTCAAAAAATGCTCAATTTTGTCTCTTGGCCAACAAAACCTAAAATATTTACTATCTGGTCTTTTACAGAAAAGATTTGCTGACCTCTGATCTAGTTGAAAACAAAATTAGTAAGCGTATGTTGACTCTTCAGAATCTCCTGTGAACGTACACTGCTTATTTGATTGCTGTACATAATCATGAATAAAATGTTTTATAAATTTTATGAAACATCCATTAGAGTAGTAATGCATAAAAGAGATTCTTCAGTCGAAGAATTTGTCATTAGATACATGGCCACTTAAAATAAAAAAGTGAAAGTAAACAATGTTGCTTCAAATAAAATATTAACTGACGTAAAATCTATTATTATTATTGACATATATTACAGTATTCCTCTGGGCCATATAGAAATACTCTATAAAACTGACCACTATATTTCTAGCTCACTCTCTCCCAATTAAAGTTTAAGATACAATTCTACGCATTAGTGGGCTGTGCACCAAAATGCAGTATCAATCCAAATCATCGCATTGAGACAAACTGCCCTCATGTTCTCTGAAAAACTGTCTTCTATATACATTATTGTAACAAAATTGCTTTGGAAAGGGAACTGCTGTCCAGGATAAAATTATTGTTTTCTTATGGAAAAGAATCTCCTATTTTGCATTCAAAAACTATTTTTTTAATATGAAATTTATTGTCAAATTGGTTTCCTTACAACACCCAGTGCTCATCCCAACAGGTGCCCTCCTCAATACCCATCACCCACCCCCCCCGCCCTCCCACTCCCCCATAAACCCTCAGTTTGTTCTCAGTTTTTAGGAGTCTCTTATGTTGTGGCTCCCTCCCTCTCTAACCATTTTTTTTTCCTTCCCCTCCCCCATGGTCTTCTGTTAAGTTTCTCAGGATCCACATAGGAGTGAAAACATATGGTATCTGTCTTTCTCTGTATGACTTATTTCACTTAGCATCACACTCTCCAGTTCCATCCACGTTGCTACAAAAGGCCATATTTCATTCCTTCTCATTGCCACGTAGTACTCCATTGTGTATATAAACCACAATTTCTTTATCCATTCGTCAGTTGATGGACATTTAGGCTCTTTCCATACTTTAGCTATTGTTGAGAGTGCTGCTATAAATATTGGGGTACAAGTGCCCCTATGCATCAGTACTCCTGTATCCCTTGGGTAAATTCCTAGCAGTGCTGCTGCTGGGTCATAGGGTAGGTCTATTTTTAATTTTTTGAGGAACCTCCACACTGTTTTCCAGAGTGGCTGCACCAGTTTGCATTCCCACCAACAGTGCAAAAACTATTGATAATAAAGGGCTTCATAAGATGACTTATATGATTGCTGTTTTAGCAAACCAATCTATAATATATATCCTGGGGATTACATACTTGTCACAACTGATATTTCCTTTGGCAATCATTCACTTCTTGTTGCACTCAAGAAGACAGAGAAGGGGTTTTTTTGTTTTCTTTTTGTTTTTGTTTTTTGTTTTCTTTTCCTGCCACAGTTTGTTTCCTTTGCCCCCATTTGATGTGTGGAATTATCCTGTGGTTAAGTTTTCTAAAATAAATTCTGAATTTTCAAGTTTGTACTCTATTTTCTTACAGAACTTAGTGAACATAGAACATAACATTTCCTACCATATAAAGTGCACCATGGACTTGACTTTACTTCCCCGCTTTGTGAAGTCCACACTTAAAATTTGTATAGTTATTTTTCTTATAAGTAAATATATCTGTATGTTCATTTTGCCTTTAAACTTTGAAAATAAACTTTAAATCTCAGGTCATTTACATAACACACACACACACACACACACACACACACAGATAACATACAAACACAGAAACACTATCAGACAAATGAGAAAAGAACACAACTGCCTTTATATTCCTTCATCCATTCATTCATTCATTAAGCATATATTTACTAAATATTACCAAGTGCCCAGCACTGCACCAGATGCTTAATTCAGCCAAATAACAGCTATTGCACCACCCCATTTTTATTCAGTTATGTACTGATTTTTTAGGTTTCATTAAATGTAACCAAATGGGTTATCATTCTTTTAATGAGTGCTTTAAGCATAATATTATATCTAAAATATTTTAATATTACTTATTTCCCCCAACGTAGATTATGCTATAAGAAAATGATATTGTTTATCTCTCTTCCCCAAGTTTTATTTCTAGTAATCTTTCAAAATGAACACATAAAGTTGAATTTTATTCCAGAGACTAATTTCTTGAACTGGCCTTTGCTTTAGCTTGGATTTTGCATTATGTTTTCTTATTCCAGGAAGATGAATATATTTAATATACTTTAAATTGCATCATATTTTATGAGCTCTCAAGGGATCCACTGTTATATGAACCAAGCATTATTGCATAATTATTGCTTCAGATATCTCAAATTATGATGACTAATTAAATATACATACAATACATTTATCAGTGAAAAAATTTCAATGACTCAATTTCTATTCCCTCTTTAAAGTGCTTATATCCTCTGCAAAAGTTTTAAGAAGGAGAGAGTATCACAGCAATTGAGAACATGATTTAGCATTAATATTTCATAGTGCAATTCAGGTACATGGTTAACTAGAGAAATGCTAACATCTTACCATCCTCCAAGTAAGTGTTACTCTTGGTTTCACTAACAAGACGATGTATATGGCTCAAAGGAAGATAGTAGCCTATCTTTGTATATACATCTTATGTATGTAAACTTTTATTATTAATTTAGAATAGTATAATGAAGAGACCCATATTTTTTAAAGAAGAGTAAAAATCTGTCACTCCTTTCCCTTATGAAACCACAAACTATACAACAAATTCCACTAAATTCTAGTTCACTGGATTTCTATAGGCTTAATTCCAAGATGAATCAAGAAGTCATAGCCAGTCACTCTGACAAGGGAAAAATTCCCAATGTTATCCCTAACCTATGACCTGAAATAAAGTTTTCATGAGCTTGCAGTTAGTTGTATTCCATTTAGAAAACACAACACACAAATAAAAACAGGCAATGAGAAAACATACATCAATTACATGGTCTGAGAATGAGAACAATTTACTGACAAATGAAAGCTGCTGTCCTAGTTGATCTTTAGTACTATATTTTCTCAGAGATTTTCCCTACTTAAAATTTTTATATTGTAGAAATGACAGTGACTTATAGTTATTGATTTATTTAAAGCATTTATTTTGGTTAAATTAGTTGTATACAATATGTGCTCATTTCCCTGTTTTGTTTCATTTTTCTTTTTGCTGTACTATTTATTCATCTTTGAAATACAAAGGCCCAAGAACTATGGCCCTGTGGAAGGCAAATACATTGTCCCTCACAAACCTTTTTTTTTTTAATGTTTTTTAAAATTTTTGAGAGAGAGAGAGAGAGAGAGACAGAGCATGAGCGAGGGAGGAGCAGAGAGAGAGGGAGACAGAATCCAAAGCAGGCTCCAGGTTCAAGCTGTCAGCACAGAGCCCTATAAGGGGCTCAAACCCAGGAACCAAGAGATCATGACCTGAGCCGAAGTTGCACACTAAACCGACTGAGCCACCCACATGCCTCCCTCTCCTCTTTTTTTAAATGTTTAGTTACAACCCTCACAAGTCTTTTAACAAAGAATTCCAAGCAGGATGCACCTTGAATTCTTTCCTAACCAAAGGTAAGTTTAACATCTGAAGTACTTCAGGATACGGTTGCCACATATGGTTGCCATAGATGATGACACTGTGATGTCCTGCAGCTTTGTGGTATGTGAAAGGTACTGTTAATTAGATTTCCTTCACAATATTCCTGCAGGGAAGGGTGGAGCAACAATCTTCTGTGAGTTCTTCTAGGGAGTAATTTATGCAGTAACTCATGCAAAACAAAGCCCTTGTTAAACCAGTCTTTGTGTTTACAAATACAAGAATCTCTGAGTTCCTAACTATAGAAAATGTTTGGATGATTCAAATTCTTTGAGGTTAGCTCCTTTTCAATATAATTCTTTCTATAAATTTGTAGAAGCCAGTGCTTAATGCAAAAGCTTTATAGTATATTGATATCTACAATTTAAAAATAATTTCCTCCCATTTCCAGACAATTGCCCACAAATAACAAGCCATTCTGGGAAAACAAAGCAAAATGGAATAGCAAGAAAAATATAAGAAATATCTTAAACATAGCAATAACATTAGGAGTTTTGAAAACTGCTTTCTTTTTATTTTTCATTAGAGGTCAGGGAAGTCCCTTCCCTCATCTCTTGTAAATTACATTTCATATTCTGTCTGTATGTTTCTTTTTTAAAACTTAAAAGTAGTGACAGGGAAACGCAGGCCCAGCTGTTAGTGAAAGAATTAAGCATTCTGTCCTTGCACTACTTAAATATTTAGGAATACATACAGGACCAGAAATGATATCAGGATGTTTGTTAAATCAATACATTATTAAAAGCAAACAAAATATTTTGCTAAAAAAATTCAGAACTGCTATATTCCTTTAAGTCATCAAAACCACACATGCTAAAATACTTTTTTATGTCTTTTTGTTTGTTTGTTTTTAACATTTATTTATTTTTGAGACAGAGAGAGACAGAGCATGAATGGGGGAGGGTCAGAGAGAGATGGAGACACAGAATCTGAAACAGGCTCCAGGCTCTGAGCTGTCAGCACAGAGCCTGACTCGGGGCTCAAACTCACGGACCGTGAGATCATGACCTGAGCAGAAGTCGGAGGCTTAACTGACTGAGCCACCCAGGCGCCCCTGTTTGTTTGTTTTTTAAGCAGAACTGTGTCTTCTCACTCCTTTGGTAATCATGACTTCCTAGAATTTCAGGGATGCCAGAATCCACTCAATGGTATTATTGGAATAGTACTGAACTCTTTACACCCCACTCAGAAAGGCCATTTGACATCTTAAGACAGGCAGCATCTACTCATTATAAACTAGGAAAGTTCTATACAAACAGATCTGGGAATTGCCGGCATCCTGTTACAAAGGATCCTAGATCTTTACACCTCCTCCCTCCCCAATTTCTGCCATCAATAGTCAAGGCCAAAACAAAAAGTTTACAAATTCTACACATCAAAAGGAAAAAGAAAAAAAACAAGCATTATCAGTAATAGAGTATGCTGCTTATTACCAGATGACCTTAACTCCACATGAGAAATTTTAAGTTGGAGAATAGTCAACAGTACTGTTGAAATAAATTTCTAGGCCCAAGATGGAGATGCTACTTCCTGGGGTACCACATCAGCAAACTGAAACTTACATATTTGTGTCACTTAAATGTCCTGCTGACAACACACACAGTATATCCAGTCAGCCAATCATCAAACACCAAGCCAATCCTGGACTCCATACTCATTTCCTTTCCTTTTCACCCCAGACTTGACTATGTGGCCCCAGCCAACCAGACAGTTCTGTTTTTCTCTTCCTTGTTCTTTATCTTGTAAAAGCTTCCTGCCTTCTGCCCCATTTTGCAGTTCTCTGGGTGAGCAGAGTATTAAATAAAAGTTTGTGTGTATAACCTAAATTATCTTCTTTAATCATTTTTTAATAGTACCCAATCTAGAGGCGAGTGGGGGAAAAGAATGGACTGTTTCACTGTGCAGTGTGCTTCCAGGACCAGCAGTATCAGTATTACCCAGGAGCTTACTGAAAATGCAGAATTTCAGGCCCTACCCCAAATATAATGAATCACAGTCTGCCATTTAAAAAGATTCCCTAGGTGTTATGGACTAAATGTTGGGTCCTACCAAAATTCATATGTTGAAATTCTGACCCCCAATGTTACGGTATTAGGAGGTAGGGTCTTTGGGAGGTGTTTAGGTCATGAGAGTGGAGCCCTTATGAATGGGACAAATGTCCTTATAAAAGAGACCCCAGAGAGCTCTCTGGCTATGTGAGGAAATGAGAAGCTGGAAGTCAATGAACCGGGAAGTAGGTTCTCAATAGACAACCTATTCTATCAAGTGCCTTGATATTGGACTTCCTAGCCTCCAGAACTGTAGGAAATAAATGTTTGTTGTTTAAGCCACACAGTCTATAGTATTTTTATCATAGCTGTCCAAGTAGACCAAGATACTTGATTAGTATATATATTAAACTTTTTTAAATTTTTTTAACGTTTATTTATTTTTGAGATAGAGAGAGACAGAGCATGAACGGGGGAGGGTCAGAGAGAGGGAGACACAGAATCTGAAACAGGCTCCAGGCTCTGAGCTGTCAGCACAGAGCCCGACGCAGGGCTCAAACTCACGGACCGTGAGATCACGACCTGAGCCGAAGTCGGACACTTAACTCACTGAGCCACCCAGGCACCCCAAGTATGTATATTAAACTTTGAGAAGGAAAAGGTAGAGGGCTATAGGAGGTTTGACCTGAAATTCCCCCTCTGTAAGTGAAGTACCTTGCTCACCCAGTTTCAAATTAATATTACCAAGCTCACTTTCCTTTATCTAAGGGCGTTGATAAATTGTTATTAAAAAAGTCATATTGTAGTTCATAAACTTTAATGTGTAGACATAGATAAAGCCATATTTCGTTATCTCCAATGAATGTGATGAGAAACCATTGGCTTCATCTACTTTGTACTGTTTGA
The DNA here is from genome assembly GCF_023721935.1 of Panthera uncia. Lineage (NCBI taxonomy): Eukaryota > Metazoa > Chordata > Mammalia > Carnivora > Felidae > Panthera > Panthera uncia. The sequence continues at coordinate 38,869,857 of NC_064810.1, forward strand.
AATGTTTTATAACAAGCATGCCTGAAACTAAATAAATCAACAAATACATTTGCATTGAAACAACAAATTATATTCCATTGTGCAAATTTTGACCAACATAAAAAAAATTAAAACTTGAAAATTTTGACATCACACAGAGGTGACACCCTATATCACAAAGATTCTTATGCAACTTTGAAAAACCAAACTTATTAAAAACAATTTTAAAATATATGCTAGATAATATTTAATATTTTTAGGAAGAAAGTAGATTACAACCCCCACCACTCCCCTAACACACACACATACTACACATGCACACAAATGTTGGTTCAAAATAACTGTTCTACCTTTAGTGGATGAAGAGACATAGGAACAGCGAGCAATTTTCTACTGTGTGTTCAAGTATAACATCAAGATATTACCAAGAGACATTATTATAATTAGCCATAAACATGTTGTTTGCTAAGTATAATGATTCTAATGGATTCCTTCTACATGATTTACTTCTTTGCTATTGCTGAAAGAGATGGTCCAAAGAAGAGCCATTTTAGTTAAATTTGATTAATAGCCCTTGCTTCTTTGCAAAACCAGAATTATAAGTGCATAGATGGATTCAACAATAAAAATAAACAAAGACAGCATGGTTTCTACAAGAGATTCTTAACTGAATTATTTAAGCAAGAAGGTCTATGGAAGAAAACAGGCAAAATGAAAGTCCTTGAGTGTATACTGTCTTATAGAGAATAAATAAATCATTCCTTAAGAAATTAATGGAGAGTGTTTTGTAGAACTAATGGAAAAAAAGCATTAAAGAAATCTTGGGAACTGAACTATATGCACAGACTTATGTAATAATTTGTTACAACTAATTTTTAAGAAAGATAAATAAACAGAAGTATTTTGTATTATCTTTCTGTTAACTAGCACTCAAAATCATGTTTGAACTACTTCATGATTCCCTAGCAGTACAAGTGCATTCATAGGATAGAATTCCTATTGACTTGGTTCAACTGTACAAATTTGGCTTATGTAGAGGTTCTCTATAGACAGACATTACTCACCCAGATTAAGTAAAAGGCATATATACATCATCTTCTCTGTGTTCAGACATTCACAATTGAAAAGAAAAAAAAAACCTGTGTCCAGAACTCTAAAAATTTAGTCTATAGGTTGCCGGGATTAATTCTGAATGATAATTCAAGCTGAATGAATTGTTTTGTCTTGAAAATTCATTTTGAAATGAATTAGAGAAATATGGGAAAAGAAAAAAATAGTTTACCTATTAACTTCCTTCTATATTTCAGGTACTCTATTAAATCATTCATCATCTCACATAATACTGACAAAACTTTGGGTTAGCTACTATTTTTATCTCCATTTTACAAATCAGAAAAATAGAATGCTGGAAGATTACATTAGTAAACTGAGTTCATATGTTTCAATATGGTAGAACAAGTGAATTAAAATGAAAAAAAATGCTATGAATACAAATGTCTTTCACATATAAACATGCCCAGTTAAATTATACGCATATGCTAAATTCTGAGCATTTCGGCATCCTTTATCTGCCTGAATTTTCCTATAAAAATTCTTTTTTTCCCTGAAAGCATACAAAAGATTCTGCTTCCAAGAATATTTATTAACTTTAACTTTTCTCAGTGATCACAGTGATTGATTTCTTTGTGATATTTTCATTATCTAGAAAGAAGTGGTGGGCAAAAATGTCATGTGCTGAGAAAAGGTAAATAAACAGAAGGAGGCCACCAGTAGACAAAACTACTGATCATTGGTTATTACTCTAAGACCATTTTCAGAATGATGATGATGCAGAGTTTGAGTGGCATAAATTTGGTAGAAGACAGTAGCAAATACAAAACATTTTTCAAGAAGCCTAGCAGTGATGAGAAGCAGGGAGATAGTAATTCAGAGGAGAATCATGAATTAGTTTCTTTTTTAAATTAGATATAAAGACTTTATCATTAAAGAAAAAAATCGATCATGCAAAAAGAGGTTTTGCAAACTCCAAAATGAACCATACATAATTAAAGGAGTATGATAGAGGTAGAGCAATCAAGGGATAAAGAGCATAGGTACAGATTTTAGTCTTGGCAAAGAGGAAGGATATTGTTATTGAGTCTGGAATTTTAAAAAAAAGTAAAAATGGGAACAAATATCAGAACACTGTCTCTTGGAGATTAATCTTCAGAAAATATTGTAGATGGGACAAATTTTAATATACAAAGAACTCTCAAAACTTACTACAAAAGCAAACAATGTAATTTAAAGTGAACAAATTTAAAATTTGAACATATACTTCACCAAAGAGGATACGAGGATGGCTAATAACTACATGAAAAAAAAAATGTTCAATATCATTAGCGATTAGGGAGATACACATTTTAACCCTGAAGAGATGCCACCACATACCTATCAGAATTGCTAAAAATATTCTGATAATACTAAGTGCTATTGAGGATGCAGAGAACTAAAACTTTCAGATATAGCTAGTAGGAATGCAAAACTAGTACAGCCATCTTGGAAAACACTTTGGCAGGTTTTGTTTTTAAGTTAAATATTCACTTACCATGTGACCTACTAGTCCCACTACTGGGTATTTAACTTAGAGAAATAAAAACTTATATGCATACAAAAACCTCTACACAAAATGTTACAGCCGTTCTGTTTATAACCACTTAGACTGGAAACGACTCAAATGTCCTTTAGCACATAAACAGATAAATAAACTACAGTAAATCCACACAAAGGAATATTATTCAGCAATAAAAAGGCTATAACTATTGATATACGCAACACCTTGGATAAATTTCAAGACATTACGCCGAGTAAAAGAAAACAGTGTCAAATAATTACATATCCTATGATTCCATTCACATGACATTCTCAAAAAGCTGTAGTGATGGAGAACACTAGATCAGTTCTTAGGGCTTAGGAATGGGGGAGGGTATGTCTACAAACGGGTGGTAGAACCGTTGTGTATCCTGATCATGGTAACAGTCACACAAATGTGTGTTAAAAATCATAACATAGTACACAAACAAGTAATTTTACTGAACAGTTTAAAAAATATGTTTCACAGCAAACAAAGTAAATGAAGCAAATAAAGCAAAGTAAGAGCTAAATTGCTCTGTATAACAAAATAATTGACATTATGGAATTGTCTTCTGGATGCATAAGTAAAACACTGGAAGACTTGGAAAGGGGATGGGAGAAGGAAGGACTTGCAAAAAACACCCCAGTATTTGGGGTAGGCCAATGAAAATTCCCTGATACAAGCGTAGCCAACAAAAAATATCAGATTGGATGTTTTTCTTCTTTTCTTGGTGATATTTCCCTCTGTTACTTCCAGATTTTTAATAAAAATTCGGTGTTGCATGAAAGTTTCAAGTTAGACCGACTTTGGTGAGTACAGGAGAAATGGTTTCTGCCCATTTATGGCAGCAGCTGGAGCCACATGCACAGAGAAGAACAGCTGAAGGAAATGAGATGGTGAAAGAGAAGCAAGAATCTGAAGTAGTAGGGAAGGCATAGAAAGCAAACAGCCTTCCTCTTAAGGAGTCTTCCACAACACTGTGATGTATATTGCATCTCCCATGAAATGAGATTTATGTGTAGTCAAGGAAGAGATGAGGGAGCTTTGGGACACTCGGGTTACACAAATATAACTAAAAAATAGAATACCGAGGCACTCTCTGAATTGTGCCAATGATAATCACCATTTGGGAACTTTGCAAACAGAATTTCCATAACTTGTTACTTGATATCCAAACTCCTTTATATAGAAGACATTTTTCCATGAATTCAAATATATGTTATTGGGATTGCATATTATTAAATCAGACTCTAGCAATCATATTATTAACTTTTCCACAGTTCTGTAACTCTCACTCTCAACATTTATTGTAGTGTTTTTAACTCTCGATAAACATCCACTTGAACATCTGATAAGATATTGAAGATAGTGCTGTTCCATGTGACATCATGAGGTGACCATCTATCTATCATCCCTGCGTGGCTTATGACTTCCCAGACACCAAGGTTTCTCCAAACCATAACAGCCATAATGTACCATGAGCTTTTATGCCATTCTCACACTGTGCATTGTACTATCTCAATCAAACCACATTAAAGAAAAAGAGGGTGTCATTTGTAGGTAGTCAAAAGACACCTGAGAGGTCTACTGGGTTCTGAAAAATTCTGTGACATGTAAGTATCACAACCCTTTGGCTTTACTGCAGATCTGTTTCAAACAGACAGTAATATGCAGCACTCTGCTCTTATTATTATCCTGGCAAGAATGGAATTTTTACAAAACTTAATGACTCTTACCTCACTTTTATTCACTTATTTTTAAATTAGAATTGACCCTTGAATAACACAGGGGTTAGGGACAACAGAACTCTCCCAACATGCCTTCAAAACTCTGATATAACTTTTGACTCTCCAAAAAACTTAGCTACTAATAGCCTTGTTGACCAGAAGTCTTAGTAACAAGTCAATTAACATATTTTTGTATCTGTAATATATGCTGTAGTGTTGCAATAAAGTCGGCTAGAGAAAAGAAAATGTCATTAAGAAATCATAAGGAAGAGGGGCGCATGGGTGGCTAAGTCAGTTAAGTGTAGGACTCTTGATTTCAGCTCAGGTCATGATCTTGCGGTCATGAGTTCGAGCCCCACGTCAGGTTACATGCTGATGACTGCGGAGCCTGCTTGGGATTCTCTCTCTCCTTCTCTCCCTGCCCCTCCCCACAAATCTCTCTCTCAAAATAAAAAATTAATTAAAAAAAAATTGTAAGGAAGAGAAAATACACTTACAATACTCCATTGTATTTATCAAAAAATATCTCCATGTAAGTGGACTCATGCAGTTCAAACCCTTGTTTTTCAAGGGTTAACTGTACATATTTTCTTCTACCCCTCACCCCCTACTGTTATATCGCTCTGGTAGGGCTGACATAACAAAATACCACCTACTGGATGACTTAAAACAACAGAAATTAATTTTCTCACAGTTCTGCAGGTCAGAAGTCCAAGATCAAGTGTCATCAGGGTTGGTTTCTGGTGAGGATTCTCTTCCTGGCTTGCAGATGGCGTCTTCTCTTTGTTCTTGTGGGAAAGGGCCGTGAGTTCTAGTGTCTCCTCCTCTTTTTATAAGGATGCCAGCCCTAGGACACAAGGACTCCACCTTTATGACCTCATGTAACCTCAATTACCTCCCTAAGGGCCTTGTGTCCAAACACAGTCACATCGGGGACACAGGGCTTCAACATATAAGCCGGACACGAAGGTGTTCTGTCCATAACACTTGCGTTTGTTGAATCCTTTTTTTTTTTTAAGAGACTGCTTATTTTTCATCACCCTTATTTGCATTTTCTGCTCTGTGGAGAAACAGTTCAAGACCACCAGTGGTTGCTCTTACCCATTCAGTAGGCTGAATAGTGGGAGCTGAAGACCAGTCTTCGCTCCAGTCTTCCTCGGGGAACTGCTGAATAGCACAGAGGACACCTGTGCTCCTCTACACCAGCCGGCAACCTCAGATTATGTTAGCAGAGAACACAGGACCTGGAGCAGCCCATTCGCCCTGAAACTCCTCCTTGGTCACAGCCTTCTCAACAGAGGCTTGCTCTCTCTCTCTTTTTTTTTTTTTTTTTTTTTTTTTTTTTTTTTTTTTTTTTTTCAGTTCGTCAGTATCTCTGCAGAAGTAGAGCCCAGGCGTGACCTCCCGCGGCTGCTCACAGAAGATGGTGGCGCGCAGGCGGAGAACTTCCCCGGGCCGGCGTCCAGCACGTCACATTCGCTCGGTGAACCCACCCTCTGTTGCCGCGTGAGATGACAGTGTCCACAAAACACAGAGGAGGGTGTGTTATACAAAGCAGTTGTAGGCAGGTGCATGTGAGACGCCGCTGTGAAAGGCTGGTGGTCAGCCCTGGACTCAGTAACCACGGGGAGATCTCCGTTCTCGGAAGGCTGCCTGGATCTGGTTAGTGAAAGCTCCGGAAGTGAAGCAGCCAGCAGGAAAAGTGGCTCCGGGGCAAAAGAAAACTTCAGCACAGCTCTCAGGCCAGTATTCCTGGAGCGTGTTACACACCAACACCGGTTGTGTGTTCAACTAACCATGGCAGGAGCTGCTAGCACCAGCTTCTCCCAGGTTCTCTTCAGATTTATGATATAAATGCCGCCACTTTCCCTTTGGTAGAAGTACTGTTCCATTTGGATGTCAAGGTTGGTGCCACGCAGGTGGGATCCTGCTATAAGAAATTTGAGGACATGGGCGCCTGGGTGGCTCAGTCGGTTAAGCGTCCGACTTCGGCTCAGGTGATGATCTCACGGTCCGTGAGTTTGAGCCCCACATTGAGCTCTGTGCTGACAGCTCAGAGCCTGGATGGAGTCTGCTTTGAATTCTATGTCTCCCTCTGTCTCTGTTCCTCCCCCACTCACGTTCTTTCAAAAATAAATGAACATTTAAAAAAAACTTTAAAAATAAAAATAAAAGTGGTAGGGGAAAAAAAGCATATTTTAGTGATGTAATTTGAGGTTTTGGGCAGCACAACAAACACTGAGATAACCTGTTAGAGAAAGAGTAAATATGTAAAATATAAGCAAAAAAAAAAAAAAAAAAAAAAAGGAAGAAGACGAAGAAGAGAGAAAGAAAGAAAAAAAATAAGGAAAGAAAGAAACACAATGTATGGGTTAACTAATTACTTGAAAACACTGTAACAGCTCATTGGGCAATTTTGTAATCAGATGGGCCCAAGGGATGAATATGATCAAGTTTATAACAGTTCATTTTCTTTGAATGCAGCTGTATACAATGCCCCAGGAGATTCTAGAAGCAATGAAACTACAGAGACTCTTTTGATTAATAACATATTCAATCCCTAAAATCCATGAACAGAACCGCATATTGTTATGCCTTCAAGGGTATCCATAGATGCTATGGAGCCCCTTCTGGAGAGAGAGTGAAGTGGCTGGAAACCTCCTGTGAATGGTCACCTTAATTGTGTTGCCTTCTTAAAGATGATCTTTTAAAAGTTTTTTTTTTTTTCATTTTTTCTTTGTCTCTAAGTTCATAGGGTTAAACTATGCTGTGATTGCCATAATTATTATTTCTCCCCCAGTGATTTTATAGCCAACAAGGGAACATTAGCACCCACTGATTCCTTGTGGAAAATAATCTATTTAAAGATACTTGTTTCAGTTGAATCTTTTTTTAAATGCTTCACTCCATTATTTTATTATGTAGAAATCTGCACCAAGGCAGAATTGGAGCTTCCAAAGAATTCACTTGTCTCTGTATTTATTCCTCCCTGGAAGTCATAAGGCTCTGTTGATAGCAGCCCAGATGGGTGGTAGGGAAGCAATTATGATTAAAAACATAATGGGAATTCAGAGAGCTGCAGGATGTCTGCAAATATCAAGGATTCTTGTTAAGGGCCTAATCCCACACTCGTTATAGGACTTCTTTCTTAGGGTGTCTATCTCTCAGTAATTATGGAATTATCAAATACATATATTTAGCCAACATTTTGTGTAATATGCATAGACTGATTCAGCTGTTTGAACAGTATTTGATATATTTTGGTTAGACACAAAAACATCTGATATTATCTAAGAATCTCCTTTCTTTCAATTGAAGGAAAGTTACTTTAAAAGAATGCAGTAAACAAATAAATTCAGTAATAGGATTTTGCTCAGCAATGTCTGGCATATATAGTGAATGCAAATTTCCTTCTCTTTTATCATTTCTCCCTAAGGCCAAATGTATGTCATTTAGGGAAGGGGAGAAAAACTTACTATAACTACAATATAAGTTTAAAAAATTAAACTGATCTCTGTTCCTTTGAATATTTTTGAAAGGAAGGGAATAAATAATATCTAAAATAAAGTAAAATTTAGATTTTAAAACATAATACGTACCTCAGAGAATATGGTTCTTTGGGGCCTAAGTGGTCCCGTTTTATAGTGTTTTCATTATGTGAAAACTTGATGATAATTGTATCTCATTGATGTCAGGTGATGTAGGTGGTCAAATCAACTCTTGTTCTAAGCTAGAGAATCTTTGGGAGAATAACAGCTTAAGGACAAAATGGAGTTGGGGTCAATGGTGACTCACAAACTAATATGTTATTATCAAATAAATATTTGTGCAGAGAACATTCAAGGATATACAAGGAAATATAAAAGGACAAAGGAAGTAACATGGTAATAGTCAAGAGGAGAATTTTGACTTCCATATATATTGTAGCTGCTAATAGCTTTTCAAGACTACAAGCACCTCAATGCCACGACTCTAATTTAGAGCAATGCTGGGTTATTAGCAAAGCATGGAACGCCTACAAAGAATTAGTTATTGTAGGTGAGGTATTAAATCACATGTAAGTTCTGTCTTAGGAAAAATTCAGTGTGCACACAAACAAGAACAAGTATGTTTGGTGAATGTTTAAAATATCAAAGTGGGGTTAAAAAGTTCTATCAGAATTCAGGGGCACCTGGGTGGCTCAGGCAGTTGAGCAACCAACTTGATTTCAGCTCAGGATCCCAGGATCATGAGATCAAGCCACATTGGACTGCATGCTGAGCTTGAAGACTGCTTGGGATTCTCTGTCTTCCCCTCTGCCTCTGCTCCCCTCCACTCCTGCATGTGCACGCTCTGTCTCTCTCTCTCTCTCTCTCAAATAAAATAAATAATTTTTAAAAATTTGTAAAAAGTTCTATCAGACTTCCGAAGAAGAATATACTATATAGCTAGAGATACTGAAGGATTAAATAATAAAGTATCACGTTAGCAATGCAAAACTGAGTCTTAACAGAGTGAAGAAAATAAGGAAGAGCTTTCCAATAAGCAACAGCAGTATAAATAAGGGAAATTGCCAAAGGATTGGGATGATTCCACAGAACAAGGAACTGTTGGACAGAAGGCTGGAAGGAAGGTGGGAGCCAGGGCATATACAATACATGGGATTTCTTTTCCTTTCCTTTTCACATTTTCTTCCTTCCTTCCTTCCTTCCTTCCTTCCTTCCTTCCTTCCTTCCCTCCCAGTTTGGAGTTGTTCCAGTTACAATAGCTATATAGCACATGAATCTAAACTTTAGTTACAGCTTAAAAGAACCATTTCATTATTCTTAGGGATTTTGTAGCTCAGGAATTCAGACAGAGAACAGAGGAAGTGGCTTGTTCCTGCTCTACCATATCTGGAGCCTCATTTGAGAGGTTTTGAAGGCTAGAATGATTTCATAAGTGGGGGCCGGCATCATCTGGAGGCTTGTTCATTTACTTGTCTGGTGCCTGGACAGGACATTCTGAAGAACAGGACTGTGACTGAGTGTCCATGTGTGGCATCTCCATGTGGCTTGGCTTCCTTACAGTATGCTGGCTCTTGGATTGTTGGACTTTTTACAGGATGTATCAGGGCTCCAGAAGAGTTCCAGCAAACAAGTTGGAAGCTGTATGCCCTTTTATGATCCAGCCTCATAAATCATATGATGTCATTTTTACTCTATTGGTTGAAGCTTTTCCATACCTTTCAAGATTCAAAAGGAGGAGACATACAGTTCATTTTTTAATAACAGGGTTATCAATAAATTTAGGGATACTTCTTTTGTTTTATTTTTGGGGGGAACATTTTCAAATGTTCATATGTATGAATGATTATTCATATGAATGAATGAATTGAATAAGTGATCTGTAGATAAAATGTATTTCTAAGAAATATACACTGATAACTGATCTCAAGATAAAGTCATGTTAGAATATAGAAGAGAATTAAAATATAGAATCTTCTGAGACTCTCTCTAAAAAAAAGGCATTATATTAAGTGCCCCTTCTCCGCTCATGCTCTCTGCCCCTCCCCTGCTCATGCTCTGTCTCTCTCTCTGTCAAAAATAAATAAACATTATTATTTATTTTTTTTTTTAAATAAGAATGGTTCCCAGATCACCTTATCAGGGCATTTCCAAATACTGTTTAGAAAGCCTCTACAAAACAATCTTTCTTTTTTTTTCTTTTGACACACAAAATTTAAACTTAGGCCAGTTCTTCCAAGCCACTTTAAAATGTGTGATGAATATTCACAATTCCTTCTTCCTCAATGTAGTGACTCTTACCTTTTTGTCTTCTTGGATCTCTTTAAGAATGTAATGAAAGCTAAGGACACTTTTCATAGAAAAAAAAAAAAAAAAGCACATACACATGAAACAGAAGGTGATCTCACTGTGGTCCCTGGCTCCTTGGTCCCCTGAAGTCCTTCCATGCACCCCAGATTGAGAATTTTATAGTAATCCAAACATAGTTGTTTGCAACATAAGACTCAAATTTTAATTTGAAATTCACGAGTTCCAAGTGGTTTATGGAGCTTGATAAATCATTCTTTACCATTGCTAATATCATGAAGGGAAAACTTCAAACCGATTTGATTTCATAGGCCATGTGTAAATATTGATTTCAGCCCTGCCACATAGCCTCTCTGCTCACTGAGTGAAGAGACTATTCGGCCCACATTTCAAGGTGAGAATTGTCTACCCCAGTGATAAATACTGAAAACAAGACACATGGGATCCAGCTGTCTTAAACCAAATCCTAGGCTGCTCCTATATGCATCCAAAAGATTAGTTAAATAAGATTGGTGCATGTGGTGCATGTGGTGATGGTTCCCTTATTTCCACAGACTTGAAACTAGAACTTATCTGAAGTTTCCAAATCTATGTTGAAAAGAAGAGGATTCTGAAAGCCCCTGACTTTTTAAGGTAAATATTTAAGTCTAAATATAGTTTCAATAGTGATAGCTTATTTTCTGTAAATGTAAAATGTATTAAAAAGCCTATACTCTAATAAAGCAAAAATGGAATGTTTTATTTTTTTCTGTTTAGGCAATGCATTGGCCCTACTCTCAAATTTTTTATTTTTTTAACATATTTATGAACTATCTTTTTAGAGACGGTTCATGTTCAGATTGACTATGACACACTATTCCCATTAAATATAATGCTTATTTCTTTGTTACATTTTTAGAAGTTATTCCTGTATTACAGACATCATTACCTGTTACACCCTAAATGTGCTTTCTTAAAATGTCTAAAAATTCATTAAAAATATAAGACAATGTTTTAAAGATGTTATTGTGTCATGTGATTTAAGTAGTTTTCAATAATGAATATTATTTGTCTTCAAAAGCGTATTACTTTTGAAGTGTATAACATTAACATGTTATATTTCAAAACATGTTAAAAATGGAGAGGTAAGCTCAACTTTCTGTGAGATTTTTAAAGTTTTGATTCCTGGTATATAAAAATAAAACATAAGTATTTCTATCACAGGGAAATTATTAAGAATCTCTTCTAGGATTGACATCTAATTGAAAAAAAAAGTTCCATTGAAAAGTCAAGTAAGTTCCATGTAAACACAAAAGAGTTACAGATATCACATAGGCTTAATATTTATGGCCCCTCAAGTTAGTCTGAGGGTGTGTGTTCAAAAACATTGCTTTATATAACATAGACAAATAATTCACTGTTTCTTTTTGATAAACTTCAGTCTGAAGTCTCTAGCCTAAGAAATTTATAATTGAAATTATTACATTGCACCAGAGTTAGGTACATGTACAACTGAATTCCAAAATGAACATTTTTTAATGTTCATCTTTTACTTCAAAAGGAAAGCCTCAAAAATTATTTGATACATGAAATTTCCTTCTGTTTAAATGAAGATCATTGGTCTGTCAAAATATATTCTCTTTAGACACTAAACCTTTGCTGTAAAAAAAAAAAAATAGCAGTACGCATTTATTGAAAGCATACCACATGGTTGCTATTAGCTAAGTGCATTACATGTATAATCTCTTTTAATCCTCAAAATAACACTGTCCGGGTAGTGAGGTGGTCATTTTATAGATGAAGTGAGGCTTACAGAAGCTATGTACTTCACACCACTGGCAGAAGGAGATTTGAAGCTGACTCATCCTGACTCCAAATTCTGAGCTCTTCATGCCCATCACAGACATCATGGTCTTTAATGTCTTTCCTAGTCCCACAGCTTGTGAAGTATTGAACAAAATATAAAAAACATGGCTATCTTACTACATAAAGGCATACCATTGCAGTTACAAGCTGTGAAGCAAGATTTTGCTTGGATTTAAAATTACTTACACTCTCTGTTCTCCAATTTCCACATCTGTAAGATTAGCATAATCATAATGCTAATTTCATAGATTTATTATGGGAATGAAGTAAAATCTATTCAACAGTGTATGGAAATTACTAAAAGGGAGCACTGGCAGATAATAAATATTCATAATATGTTAACAGTTAATATGATAACTACTATTATCAAATTCTCTTTGCTTCACGTATGTCATGATGCCCTACAAAGAATGGAAAGTTTTGTCAGACAGAAATCAGATTTTATGTTTTTTTATCTCTTCTGTAATGGCAAATGATTCTTGATACATAAAACTAAATATTTAGGTTGTCTTCCATCACCCTCCAAGCCAACTAATTTGAAACAAGGGGGGTGGGCATGAACATTTAGTATTGAAAAATATTTCATTCTATGAAAACCCGGCCAAGGTCTAACATATTAACAAAAAGAAAGAAAAGAAGGGAAAAAAAACTAGAGAAAAGAAATAAAGCCTTGGAAGCTAGATATTTACATCACCTCTATGAGTGAAAATAATAATGCCTCCTTCACAGATTCACTGCCAACACCTTTTCCTTTATCCTGGGCGTACCAAGCTGTTTACCATATGGGTGTTATTTAGCCATTTCAATTGCCCAAGACTGAACTGAATGGCACCCCCACACACACAAATGTCCACACATTTTGTAACTTGGAATATTGAATAATGGTTATTACTATTTCAGATGAAAGACAAATGCTTTACTTTTTCATTTAAATTCTAACATTTGCCAAAACACTTCTTAAGGTTCTCTCTTAAACAACTCATGATCACTGGTTTTCATTTTATCCGATACTTTTTTAGTTTTCAAGAAACTTAATATTTTCATCCATGTTTTTTTTTTTTATTCTCTTAATGAATGGCTTGGTTATATGGGCCCTCAGTATTTACTAAATAGAATTCTAAACTTCCAATAAGCTAAAAATAGTGGAGTGTAGAAAGGTAACAGGAATAAGGTAGTGGAAAAAATGTGGTTATTTCAAATGTACTAACTCCACCTTGAGAGGAGTCAGAATGGAACACTTTCTTAAAAACAAAAACCATTGATTCTTGAGATAGGACCACATAAAGCATATAACTCATATTCACTCTCAGTACCCAAAATTGTCGTTTTATATGTGTTGTACTTACCCATACTTTGTGTGACTATGCGGAGAGCACTCTGAACAAAAAGCAATGCCGATCCCTGCTTGATTTAGATTAAATCACTTCACCTTTTTGACTTTTAGTTGCATTCTGTAAAATAAGAGAAATGAACTAATGATCTCTGAGTTCCTTCAAAGCTTCAGGTTTCTACCCTCCTACTTTTTTTTTCTAACTTTCTATTTCTAATAGTCGGTAACTCACCATATTTTTGGTCATCTACTGGAAAGCTTAAATTTGGAGAAGGTTCTGGACTCCCTGTATCATTTGTCCATTGGGTCAGTTTCCGCCACTGACCCAAGAAACACCAGAGACTTTTACATATCAGCAGGCTTGGTAGTATGTCATTCTCCACCTATTCTCTCTTCTAAGCTAAATACAAATAAATAAAAATGTAACATCTATCTCAATGACAGCACATGAATTGCAGTCAGTGAAATACTGAATTTTAGATGTTAAAGGTTTTGATTCCAACATTCATCAAGGCTATGTTTTGACCCAGAAAAAAAAAAAAAAAGACTATTCATTTATTCAACCGTCTCATTTCTTCAAATACATATTCCATGAAGTCTTAAGAATAATTACTCTGGGGCGCCTGGGTGGCTCAGTCGGGTAAGCGGCCGACTTTGGCTCAGGTCATGATCTCGCGGCCCGTGAGTTCGAGCCCCGCGTCAGGCTCTGTGCTGACCGCTCAGAGTCTGGAGCCTGTTTTGGATTCTGTGTCTCCCTCTCTCTCTGATCCTCCCCCATTCATGCTCTGTCTTTCTCTGTCTCAAAAATAAATAAACGTTAAAAAAAATTAAAAAAAAAAAAAGAATACTCAAAAACACAAAACTGACAAATTGTCCTCTTTATGTATTCTCTTTATATTTCTTAAATGGCTTTGGATAAAACTTCAGTTTCTAACATATCATAAGGAGGACTGATGACGAGACTCCATATCACTGCTTTTGCCATTCATTACCATCCTAGGTTTCCATCAGGCACAGAATTGATTCTGGCTCCTAAACCAGCAACTGCAGTTTCTTACTTTCATTTGATGCTTCAAGCTGCTGCCTCTTCACTATGTTAATTTATACTGATTCGTTGAGCAAGCTCTTTAGGAAGCCTTCTTTTGGCTTCCTTAATGCTGCAGGATGAGACTGGGGTCCCTTCTATGGCAAGTATCAAACCATTAAACTTATCACAGTGATTCGCAAACACCTCTTCTGGTAATTTATCTCCTCTAGATTCTGAGCTATAAGAGAGTAACATTCTGAGACTAAGAACTCTGTCTTACCCCTCATGCTTATACCCCTCATGCTTAGTACAATGCTTGACATATAGCAAACTGCTATTAAGGGTATTATGAACACATGAATCAGTAGTAGGCATATACAAAATAGGGAAAATTGCCAGTACATGATAGATATTTGATCAATCCGTGTAATAAATACCATTGATCTGTGCTGAATCTGTAATTAAGGCATTACAACAGTAAAAAAAATAATAATAATAGGCACCTATTTGTATTGCCAGATAATTTGACACTTAACTTGAAGAAACATTGTGACACATGGCGGATGTTTATCATCATCATGTAGAATGTTCCAGTTTCAAAGAGCATCACAAGTGATGCAACTTGAAAGTGGGAGTAAAGCTGCACATCCTTGAAGCCCCCTCCTGGGTTCTGTTGTCGGAAGGGGGTGGAACATGAGGAGAACCTGTATAGATGGCTGTGCACACTTGCCAGGGTAGCTGTGTTCAGCCACTCTCCAGTCCTGCCAACGTGGAGGTGGTACGTGGAGCATGGTCTGCAAAACAGCAGATGAGGTTGTTTTGGTCCCCATGGAAACCGGATCTCCCATTGAGAAGTAAACATGTTTGATACTTTTGTAATCAGAACCCATCAAAAAGTGAAAAACAATCCATTTTTATTGTACTTGTATTGTCTTAAGAGAATAGACATTTTAAGATTCACTGAAGTATACAGACCTTATCAGGTGATGCCTACTTTAACCATTGACATAGGAGATTTAAAAAGCTCCTCACTTATTACCATGATTTAGCTCTCTATACAAGTCTGGAAAAGTATTTGTATTCTATCATTTTATTGGGAATTATATATGGTAAAATGACCAATATAGTCAAATGTGCATCTAAGTAAGTAATTGTTCATGCCAGATTTCCACCTACAGGCAAAGGCATCGCAGGATGACAAGATTTTTACAATAAAAATAATGCTAAATGTAATTTTAAAAAGCAGAGTCCTTGTCATATCTATGTCCTGCCTCAATAGGAATTTTGTTATTTCTTACACATAGAAGTAATCCGATCCCACCTATACACACTAATTTTGAAAAAACTAAATGTTTGTGTCAATGATCATATATTTATGAATATGAGATATGAAACGAAAGCTTAGTTCATTAAACATTAGGATCTAAGTGACATTAAACATCTATGTATTCTAAATAATGGAACATTTTGCATAGCTTAGACAAAGAGTTAATATGATTTCCTCCCTCCCATTTAGATATGCACTTTTTAGGATTGGCCAGATAAAGCAAAATAATAATACAATTCCCATAAATATGAATCCACCCTTTCTATTATATTTACACATGAAAGCTATAAAATTACTGTGTCAAAACCTTCAACAGGTTTTTCTAATTCATCCCACTTGCCAATCTTATATAAAATTGTAATTTTTACATCATTTACAGAGATTGGATCCATGTGTTTCTAATATCTCATAAACATTAAGAACCCTTGTTGCTGTCTATTTATTAGGTTTGGGTAAATTTTTAAAGAGATGAATTCCAGTAATCTGTGCTGTTGTCATGGCTGATGATGATATTATAGAAAATTTTATAATATTCTTGTTAGAAATGTCAATAGCCTTTTGTATCATGTTCCAATAAAACACAAAGTTTAAATTTATTGCTAATATCTTAACAAACTTTAAAAAAATGAGATTGAAAATGTAACCGTCTCGCAGATAAGCACTTTTCATGTGTACATGCTGTTCTGGAACAGTATTTCAACAGGGTCTATGAAACCTGAGACAAGGACAAAATCTCAGCTGCAGGGGTTTTTGACCTTGCTTAGTACTAGTATTAAAGGGGCCAGGGATAGGAATGATTTTTTTCCAGCCTATTTGCCTGAGTCTTTACAATTAGTTTCCTAATACATTACCCTGTTCTAGTACCTTACCACCAACGCAGGCTTCAGTCAATTACATGTTCCAAAACCCTTCTCTTACCTTACTCCCTGTCTTAGTCTATTCAGACTACTTTATAAAAAATTACCATAGGTTAAATGATTTGTAAGGAACAGATATTTATATCTCACAGTTCTGGAACCTGAGAAGTCCAAGCTTAGGGTGCCAGCAAGCAAATTCAGCATCTGATGAGAGCCCACTTTCTGGTTCCAGGACAGCTGTGAGTTCTCTGGGCTCTCTTTTATAAGGCAGTAATCTCACTCATGAGGATGCCACCCTCATGACCTAATCACCTCCCAAAGTTCCCATCTCCTAATACCATTACATTGTACATTAGGTTTCAACATATGAATTTTATGGTGAAGTAAGCATTTAGTCCAATCTGCTCTCTTACCTAACTTATTTTTGCATCTTCAATGCATTTTAAGAAACTTTTTTTTTTTTTTTACTGGCAAAGGGCATAATGAAACTAATACACTAATTACACTGTCATAGGACACTAGTATAAGCCATCAATTCAATGACCTTTCCTGTTGAAGAATGTCGCCATACAATAGTGTCAAATAATAGTTTCTCAAACTGTACTGGAACATTTATGATGAGAAATTTCCTCCTTCCTCAGAAGCCCATTTTATCTTTAGATAGGGTTGACTTTTAGAAGGGTCTTTCTTCTCACTTCAACTTGTTAGTTCAAGTTTATTAGTAGCACACCCTAACCAATTTAGCTAACCAGCCAGTCTCATTCATTCAGCGTTAGCTCTGTGAAAAAACACAAGATAAACCTGTTTCTTCTCTTATTTCCCCTTTATGTATTAGAACATCAAATAGCTGCCTCTTTGTTTCACCTGTGATACATTGACTATCATATGGGTGTTTTCTACATTTGGAAAACAAAAGCAATTTCCAAACTGAGGTCAAAACTGAAAGTGTCTTCTCAACTGGCCCAAAACTCAATTGTTGTGAGTCTTAGGCCAATTCAGTTACACAGACTCCCTTATTTAAACAGTTTAAGGGGTTGCTGTTTAACCATTTTATAGTCAATATCCTATCACTTATTGGATTGGTGAATGTCCAGTGGGGAGAGAAAATATTCACCAGTTATTCTAACAGGGGTAACTTAATATAATAAATTGTTACTAGGCCTGAGGCTGATATAGGAATAAAGGCAAATATGGAACACAAAGTCATCATGGAAGTAGCAATTACTTGAAGGAACTACCATCTGCTGGCTAGAGAAACAGAAGAGAGGCCAGTCAATTCAACATAGAAGCTTTGATGAGGGCCTCTGATTCAGTGCCAGCTCTCAGCTCAAGAGAGAGACCTTGAGGGGCTGGAATTCAGACCTCAGAGGAGAGGGCACTAGCCCACTGGATTTTGATGTTTCTGGAGAGATGTAAAAGAGGCTGTTTCTAGAAGTATTGGAAAAACTGCAAAGTGGATTCAGCTGCGGCTACTGGAACGCGCTGCCACGGTAGGGTGAAGTAACGAAGATGGGAAGACACTGACAGCAACAGAAAGCCAATGGGAGCAAGGAGGAAACAGCCTGTTCGTTCTTTTTCTAGCCTTCCAACCTTCCTTCAGCATTCCACTCAAAGCGTTTAACAGGGAGCCAGCTGCCAAACCAGAAATGTGGTCTGCAGAGTCCTAGCCCAAGCATTACAAGGGTGGGCGTTAAAACTGAGAGACAATAGCTTAGTAACTGGCACACTTATTTTACTGTGTTTCCAATTATTTGTGTAGATAGCTGTCTCTTTGGCCTAAAATTTCCTCCTGTAAGGCAGGAAATATATTTGTATCCATTCCATTATCCTGCATAACATTTGATATACAGGTGCTGTTGAATGAATGCATGGTTAAGGTAGAATGGCCTTATATTTATCCATGTTAAATATGATTCTGGGGGTGCCTTGGTGGCTCAGTCGGTTAAGCATCCAAGTTCGGCTCAGGTCATGATCTCGCAGTTCGTGAGTTCGAGCCCCGTGTCAGGTGCTGTGCTGACAGCTCAGAGCCTGGAGCCTGCCTCAGATCCTGTGTCTCCCTCTCTCTCCGCCCCGCCCCTGTTCATGCTGTCTCCATCTCTCAAAAATAAATATGAAAACAAACAAACAAACAAAATTATTGTGTTAAGTACATCAATTGTTGTAGTTTGCAGAATTATATTTTTTTCCTTCTCAAGTAATATTGTGTCTGTTGGTTATCATTCCTAGCTTTGGGGCCATCTGTAGATTTGATATGCATTGCCTTTTATAATAAGTAATCAATGTGAAATATATTGTTAAACCATCTTTCTCTAGCTTTAGAGGGCATAAAGATCACCTAAAGAGCTAGTTAAACATAGATTCCTGGGCCCTGTCCCAGAGATTCTGATTGAACAGGCCATGAGTAGGACTTGAGAACGTGTGTTTCTAACTAGTTCAGAGGTATGAAGATACTTTCCACCCAAGGTCCACATTTTTGATTACAATTGTTTCAATAAAAGATCAGAACGTGGCAGTCTTTTAAAAAGCTTTACACTTTGTTTTGTTTAATGCTTATTTATTTTGAGAGAGAGAGAGAGAGAATGCACAGGGGAGGGGTAGAGAGAGAGAAGGAGAGAGAGAATCCCAAGCAGGCTCTGCAGTCTCAGCACGGAACCCCGTCACAGGGCTCAGTCCCACAAACCATAAGATCATGACCTGAGCCAAAACCAAGATTTGTATGCTTAAGCACCTGAGCCACCCCTAAAACTGGTGCCCCTAAAACTGCTTTACACTTTAATTCAGTAAAACATTTACTGGACACATTGTATGTATAAATCATCGTGTTGAGAATTACAAGAAACCCAGCAATAATTAAGGTATGTTTTCTCTTTTCAAGGAGTTTATAATTTAATAACTTAGTAGGACACCTAGGAAGATTAAATAAGGACTAAAATATTATAAATAAAGTATTTGGGGATACAGAAAAGAAAAAAAAACAGAAATAGTGATTTTTTGTTGAAAAGACTTGTTGAAAATACTGCAGTTGACATTGGTGATGAGCACCAGGTGTTGTATGTAAGTGTTGAATCACTAAACTGTACACCTGAAACTAATATTACACTGTGTTACTGAAATTTAAATAAAAATTTTAGAAGATATTGCAGATGACTTTGGGAGGTTGATTATGAATCATGTTTCACTCATTTTTTTTTTTGTTCTTAATGGATGGATGATGTGATGAGAATGTGACAAGAATATTCCACTACAGATCAGCATTATCTGACTTCAAATATTTCTTTTGTACTCTATCCCCATCACTTAAGTCATTTTGGAGCCTAACCTTAACCCAAAACCCTCTATTATATTTTTTATGACAGTATTTTTTTAAAAAAATCAAAATAGGACAAGACAAGTTGGAATAAGCTTCAGAAAGGGGAGCAAAGGAGAAAAGTGAAGGAGATAAAGATTTATCTCTTCATGACTCCAGATGCCAGATGTTATCACAAGAGCACTAGACATTTCCCTCCCTCTGTGTCTGTAGATAATGGCCTCATGGCCACAGACTGTTAAATGTAACCAGGTCTTATGTTCAGAAAGAGGGTCTACTGAAATGATGAGAATCAAGTAGGTCAAACCATTCCTCTGTAGTCAAGTACTGGGGGTAGGGGGGGGTTGGGGTTTGCAGATACAGCTTAGATTCAACGCCATTGGCTCATATCTCTGGGTCCTATTTCCCTAGATTCAAATTTTGGATCCCTTAATTTTTAGTTGAGCTTTGGGTGAGTGATTTAAATGCTCTATGTCTCAATTTCCTCACCTGTAAAATGGATATTAATGTGGTATCTTTTTCACAAGACTGTTTTAAGAACTCAAGGCATTGATTCAGGTAAAGCAGTAAAACGTATCTGGTGGATAATAAGCACTCAACACATTATAGTTGTTATATTATCCTATAGATGGATCAATAACATCATCTTATACAGAGCACAGTTGGTCTCTACCGAAAGATGTTATTTTAAGGCCAACATGTATTATTTGAAATGTATTATTTGTATATTTTTGAAAATAAATGAAAAATTATAATAAAAAATTATTATGGTGTATTATTAAACCATTATGTTTAACCCCCTTGTTTTCCTTCCTCTTATGGAGAAAGGAGAAAGAAATACCTTTAAGAATCATTTATGTGGAAAGATATTTGGATAAATAGTATGACAAGTTATGAAAGTTTATAAAAATTTAAAAAAGATAGGGGTGCCTGGGTGGCTCATTCAGTTAGGCATCCAAATTCAGCTCAGATCATGATCTTGTCGTTTATGGGTTCGAGCCCCACATCGGGCTCTGTGCTGACAGCTCAGAGCCTGGAGCCTGCCTCAGATTCTGTACCTCCCTCTCTCTCTGCACCCCCCTCCCCACTAACTCACTCTCTCTCTCTCTCTCAAAAGTAAATATTAGAAGAAAATTTAAAGAAAGATAAGTAATATAGTATGAGCACTGGTTTTATTTCAGTTTGAAATAATATGTAATATGCTAACCATTTGTACATTATAGGACAAGTATTCAAATTTTCATTACACACTTGTATCTTTAATCTTTTGTCCTTACTATTTGCTAAACTACTCATGAGCATTGAACAAGGACAATATAATAATTTATAATCCTTCCACCTGATAATTAATTGTGACAGAAAGAAACATGGTAATGATAGTGCCCACTACTGAGCAACACTGGATTTGGTCATTCTAAAGCATGGTGACAAATTATAATCGTCTGAATTCAATCCAGACCACTGTAGAGTCACTTAGACTCAACATTTTTCTTAAAAATGACTTTGCCTACTTAGTAACAATGTTGGCAAAAGTATCTCCTTGACTTCTTCACCAAAAAAGAATTATCTTCCAAATAATATCTGAGAACATACTGTTATAGACCGATGCTATATTCTCTCACTACATAATTTTGAAGGGTAACAAGATATTTAAAGTGTATGGGGGGCACCTGGGTGGCTCAGCTGGTTAAGTGTCCAGTGTCTTCTCAGGTCATGATCTCATGGTTCATGAGTTCAAGCCCCACATTGGGCTTTGTGTTGACACCTCAGAGCCTGGAGCCTACTTTGGATTCTGTGTCTCCCTCTTTCTTTGCCCTCCTCCACTTGCACTCTCTCTCTCTCTCTCTCTCTCAAAAATAAACATTAAAAATTTTTTAAAAATATATTTAAGTCTATGTGCGTATGTCTGCACATGCATATATACGTATTTCTCTGTCTTAATATACTGTTTCTTGTATATGTCCATATATGTGGAGACGTTCTCTATTCTTTTCATTAGTGGTAACTAACTGCAAAACTGCGGAAGTGTATTCTCAGATCTTATGGCAGAGGGAGGCGGATCCTGGGTGTAACATGATCCATCTCAGTCAGTAGTTCTCAAATTTGATTGCATATTGGAATCTCCTGGGAAATGGAGACACTCAGTTTTTTTTTTTTTTTTTTGTAAAAATCTTCCCAGGTTATTGTAAAGTACAGCCAAGTTCTCAGACCATTAGTTTAAAATCAGCAACTAGGTATTGCTTCTACTTTCTCATCCAATCCTTATTACCTAGATCCTGCCAATCTCTGAGTAAGATGCTCTTTGAGTTTACTAATGTTGACAATTTTTTTTCTATTTTATCCTGTAACAATGTACATATTTGAGGAATGTCTACTTAATTCAAAGGAATTAATAATTGCTCATACCAACTACATATCAGGCACCAAGCTAGCTACCAGTGGAAATACAAAAATGAAAAATTCAGTGTAGCATCTGCAATCAAGTTGCTAGAACTATGTGGAAAGAGACAAACACATACATAAAGAGGTTTTCATTTCAGAAAGGCTTTAATGTAGTTTTCTCAACACTGGCTACACATTTAAATCACCTGGAGAGTTTTAAAAACCTGCTGATGGCCAGCCACACCCTCAGAAATGCTGTTGTTCAATCTGGGCTGCATCAGAATTCTTTAATGTTCCTCAGGTGAGTGACTCTCCAGAATTCACAGCCGTAAAGCAAAGTGCTATTGCAATGAGGAAAAGAAAGTTTTTTGAGGAAGAGGTAGCATTTAATGAAAGCTATTCATCATGAACTAGAATCTCTACATGAATCTACTTGTTTACTCATCACAGTGACCCTTGAAGTTGTTGTTACAATGATCTATTTTTTACAAGTGAATAAACTGAGTCACAGAAAAATTAATTCACTCTCCACGGCCAAGCAGGTGGGGGAGCTCAAGCTAGAACCCAGGGAGTCTGACTTTAAGGCTTCTTCTCCCACCTCTTATGCTCTTTTTCCTAATGGGAATTCAGGGAGTAAATGAATGAAAAGCACTATGGAGTAGTGTTTGCAGGCAAGGGCTCTGGAGCCAGTCTTGTGCCTGTTTGAATTCTGGCTCTGTCACTAACTAGCTGAGTCCCCTAACTTCTTTGTGCCTCGGTTTTCCCATATGTACCTTTGGAATAATAAGAGCACTTTTTTCATGGCGTCGTTGTGAGGATGAAATGAGTTGTTACATAAATATTAGGAATCATAATTGCTGTTCTGAGGGAAAGAACAACTACTAGGGTAATGGAAATGCCTGGTTGTGGAACAGTGAGGAATTCAGTGTGCTAGAGGATGGGAAGCAGAGTGGCCTTTAGTCAGCATGCCTGTAATTCTAGGTTCACATCCATTGCTCTACTGTAATCAATAGTGCCTGCTTTTCTCTTACATGTGTCCCCGTTGGGACAATAAAGAGATCTACCATAGCTATAATATATCGGGGGTAACAGCCCAGGTGAGAGGGTTAGAGGTATAACTACTCAGAAGACTTTGAGTTGGGAAGTGCTATAGTCAGAGAAAAATAAGGTCTGTGCTTTATAAATATAACTCAGGCAATGGGGTGTTGTATGGATTGCAACTTATAAAACTTAACAGTTTCTAAATGCAAAGCAGTATAAACACGTGCCTTGAAAGATACGGTGGGCATTGGACATAAGTTAAGGGGAGAAGGGTTGAAAATGGGATGAACCCTAGCAAGACTGAATGTATCATCTTTAAAGTCAGGTATCAAGCCAGGAATTGTTTCATTATTAAGGCCACGTGTGACCTGAAACACTCAGAAAGATCAGGCCTCAGTAAGCTTGGCCAAATTGCCAGTGGTGTGTGGGTTGGGATTTTCCTCACCACAGGAAAGAGCAATTCAGGACAGACTAGAAAACGCAGTGTCCTGTCTGTCTTTGTGGCCCATAGCCTGGAATTGGGGACTAGGTGAGCAAGCTCAACTGTGCGATACTAAAGGAATAAAGAATTAAGAAAGAGGGGTCGTTGCTGTCAGCTCTTAGAACAAGTAACTGCCATTCATTTGAAAACACACGAGTGTGGCTCTTAGGAAATGCAGTTAAGTTTATCATTGTTTTCCTTACCTTGATTTTCAAGTCGATAAGATTTCTCAATCCAAGATCATTTTAAAAGAACATATCACTCTCATATAACATTCCAGGAACATGGCAAATAACAAGTGTGACTGTGAAGTGAACCTATGACTGGAAACTGAAGCCAGAATCTCTGCATTCCTTGCAAGTACCCATGGTTCCTTTAATTATACTCCGGGCTTGTAAACAGGAAAGTGTTTCACAGATGTAGAAAATCCAAGAGGTAAGCCAAAAAATATAATAAATATATGGTCTGGCAGAACCAAACTAGATTAAAGCAATATGATATACTAAGAGAGAGGAATATTTTGGAGAAATAGTAGCAACAATGGAATCATACTGAAAAAGCTACTTATTTGAAAAAGCTTAGTGACTGAGGGAGTGATCATCAATTTTGATAAAATGCAAAGATGTAGAAAATAAAATGAGGGGAAAGGTCTACATTTAAAAAATCACAACTTTAAGTGAAAAATTAAGTCTCTTTGAGAGAGAGAGAGAGAGAGAGAGAGAGAGGCATCCTAGAGTTCATTTCTTTTGTGGTGATAACTGAAAATATTTTATAATCCCTCTAATATGCTTCTATTAAATATCTCTTTCTTGTTTTACTGATTCATGTTTGTCTAAATTCTAAGGTTTTACAGATTCTTTAGTATTGTATTGCTCTTATTCAGATTTCCATCTATGTAACATTAAGTAAACTCTAATGCCAATATGAATTTCATATAATTTGGTAGTGAATCAGACCAACAACTTAAGAGGTAGTTTTCAGAGAAAGTCCAGTTGTGTTTAAAAACATCTGCAAAGTTGGGTGCCTGGGTGGTCAGCCGGTTGAATGGCCGACTTCAGCTCAGGTCATGATCTCGCAGTTTGTGAGTTCGAGCCCCGCGTCGGGTTCTGTGCTGACAGCTCAGAGCCTGGAGCCTGCTTCGGAATCTGTGTTTCCCTCTCTCTGCCCCTCCCCGTCTCGCACTCTGTCTCTCTCTCAAAAATAAATAAACATTGGGAAAAAAAAAAAAAAAGCCCTGCAAAGTACTTTTTTCCCCATAATATCTTAAAGACACACGTGAAGTTGACTGAGGCTGTCAGACGTGAAGTATTTCAATCTCAATCAAAGCTATCATTCCACAAGAGTAAGAATTTGTTCCATTTATTAGCAATGAACATGTGGCTTATCACTTGACTCATTAGCACACTTATGTGAACACAGCGAGCTTGTAATTTCCCAGAATTCCTTTCACTTCTCACTTGCTCTGGCAGAAAGTCACTGTGGTGACATCTGTTTCTTGTAGAGCTATCAAGAACGATAAGCAGCTTCTTGTGTTGCATAACTCATGGATTTTTCCCCCTATTCTCCAACAGCTAATATGCTCCTTTTCTGCCATATGGAAAAGATAAATACCAGAACCTAAAATATCAGAGTAGAAGAGAAATAAGAATGAAACTCTTTGAACACTGACCATGGAGGAAATACTTATGAAGTATGTTCAAAGGTGTTTGACTTTTTTGTTATTGTTATTAAATTAGTGATCATATCAAAAGTACGTTAGCTAGCAAAAAATTTCCTTTATGTTACTCTATTCAAAAATTCAAATGGGCACAAAGTGTTAAAACCATACCTCGTTTCCAGTTATTTATTGCTATGTAACAAAACACCCCAAAATTTGTTGGCTTGAAATTACGTTTTATTATTAAGCTAAGGACTCTAGCTCAACTGAGCCCAGCGGAGCCTTCTCAGCTGCAGTCCCTCACATAGTCGCACAATAGCTAGCGATAGAATCATCTGTAGACTGGACTTGACTAGATAATCATGATGGCTCACTCATGGCTAGCAGTTGATGAAAGTTGTTGGCTGGGAGCTCAGCTGGAACTGTAAACATTAGCACTTAGACCCAACCCACCTCTCCATGTGATTTGGGTTTCTCATGCCTGGTAGATTGGTTTTAAGATGGAATATCCAAAGAGCAGTGTCCCATGATACTCAGACAATAAGAGACAAAATTTCCTATGACCCAAAATCAGAAGTCATGTGGTATCACTTCTGTCATATTCTTCGGTTCAAAAAGTAAGCCACAATGTGAGCTTTAAATTTGAGAGGAAGAAACCACACAAGGGCCCAAATCGTAGGAGGCATGTCTCATTGGGGGGCCCTTTGAAAATAAGTTACCAGACCTCAAATTAAAACTTTCTATGGAAATCCAGAGGGATACTACATGTGAAAAATACTTAAATTTAAAGAATTTAGAGATTCAGGACCCAATTTGATAGTCAACGTCTAATTTCATTCAGTGTCTCTAAGATTATTATACACAATAATCAATTACATTGAGTTTCATCTTCATGATCATATGTTAATAAAAATATGTTTGTAAATCAGTTTTCACATTATTCCCATTACTGCAATATTTGAATTTTAGGTAAAAATTTTTCTCTTTTTTATTAATGATCACTTCAAATAATGATGGCTAGCATTTACTAAGCAATCACAATGATCCAGAAATTGTCAATCCTAAACAAGTCTGTAAGATAAATAAAATTATTATTCCAACTTTGTAAACTTATCACTAGAGAAAGGATTCAGAGATTAAGAATTTGCTAAGAATCACATAGCTGGTGACTGGCAAAGCTACAACTTGACCCTAGGGAATATGAATCCAAAGTTCATACTCTTAAATATAAAAGTTGCTCACAAAGTCCTGTACTTAGACACAGTATCTCAGTTACTAGTAATAAGGTCATGTTACCCTGCAATGGAATTTAGAGCAGAATTTTAAGCAGTGTCAATTTCCTCCAGCCAAAAACCACCAGGAATATACCTATACTTGAAGAAGCTGAGTATGTTACACATTACACTGTTAAAGAACACGTAACATGGAAACATGAGGTGTCTCTGTAAGAGAGTTTTAGAAATAGCCTTAGTGTTTGGGCTTTGGTGGGGTGACTTTGAGGATGGCTTAAGGAAGTGGGGATTTGTTCTAGATTAGATGCTGTCAGAAAGCAGGAGCAAATCGATGATTGGGTAAGTCAAAAAAGCCTATACATAAGAAGTGCAGATTAGAGTGATGATAAAGCTGTAATTGGCAAAGAAGTATCAGTCACTCAAGTTAGTCAGGAGAGAGAGACGCTTGGTATTTTGTGGTTTGCACAATGACCTCGTTTTTGTTGGCATTTAGACAAAATTATGAAATGGTCTTGTTTTTGTCTCAGTTTATCATGGTTTCAGAGTGAACTTGTCTCATGTTGGTGTACTGTGAGATTTGTTTATGTCCAAAAGGAGAACAACATGGCCCAGCTGTGCAGGCCAGATCAGCTTCTAAGAACACAGAGGACTTGCTATGAGTGTCAGACTGGTTCCTAGATGTCAGGGACTGCTTTTATTATTTCTTAGTAGGGTGACTTTTCTGCGCGAATATAGTGTGTCCTATTTGTTTGACATTATTATTTTACTTTAACACTTAGGGTGCTGAATCAACTATCTAAACAAAAATACTGTATACGTATATGAAACTTATAATCTTTAAGTGACATTACTAATACAAATATTTTATTAAAGATAATTTTACTTTTAACAATCAATATACAATATGCATCAGATTTTTAAATGTGGTATCACTATATTTTGGAGGAAAGCTTTCCTGCAAAAGAACAAATATCTGAATTTTTAATGAGATTAAGGAGATAACATTTAATGTATTGACATGCTGATTTTATATTAATTAGGCATATGTTTTAATATTTATATTAAGGTGTTACTTTCACATTAATTGCTTTTGGCATTATTTGCTATAACATTTACACTAAAAGAAAAGATCAGGGGTTTTGTACTCATATACTGAGAAGTCAACATGATACATAAGATTCATAGGAATTCTGTTTTTGGTTAATTGTTGGTAATATACTGGAACCAAATGAAGGCTTTTTATCCCACTTGGCCATCTTGGCTGACTGGGTTAAAAGCCATTAAACCTTAAGGCAGGGTTTAGAAAATCAGATGGGACACCATACAGCAGTTGCTAGAATTCAGTATTTGGGCTAAGGAGCATTACAAGGTACTTTGGTAGGAAAAAAAAAAAAAGAAAGAAAGAAAAGAAAGGAAAGGAAAGAAAAGAAAAGAAAGAAAAGAAAAGAAACCCATTTCTAGTTCCTAAAATATACTAAGTTTCATTTCTTGGACTAT
This sequence comes from Panthera uncia, assembly GCF_023721935.1. Lineage (NCBI taxonomy): Eukaryota > Metazoa > Chordata > Mammalia > Carnivora > Felidae > Panthera > Panthera uncia. The sequence goes on from NC_064810.1 coordinate 38,897,952, forward strand.
ATCTTCCTTTTTATACTTCAAGATTCTGGCTCAGTTCTTAACTCCTTTGTTCGAAATAAATGCCCATTCTTAGAGAACCCTATGATCCTGTTCACAGCTCTATCTGTATTTTTGTCTGTCTCCTTCGCTAGACTATGGACACTTCAAGTATGAGGTCATTCATCTCCTTACCTCAGTGCCTAACACAACGTTTGCCATTTAATGGGTGCTCAAAAAAAAAAAAAAAAAAAAAAAAGCCTATTGAATGAATAAAGGAATGAACAAATGGATATTTTTATTCTCAGTTCATTAATAAATTGGCTTAAAAATTTTTCTTTCTCATAATTAACAGTTGTTAAACTCTGATAAATGAAATTGAAACAATTCCATGAAACACTACAATAAACAGTTTACTTTAAAAATAAAGTGATATTCTAACTTATGTATGATCTCACCTACTAATCCTTGATGTGAAATTGAATCTTTTTTTTTTCTGCACCCAGAAAACAAGATAGATGTTTTCTAAAGACAGTTTTATTGTTTTGTTTTTGGAATTTGTTTTAGAGAATGCAAAACAGGTGTGGATCATCTGTTGTCATTTAAAGAAACTTATAAATACATTTTTGAGTGTATATTTTAGAAAACACATGCAAAGTGAACTTAATTTCCAATATAAATAAAACAAATATTGGTATTTATAAATACTACATTAAAAGTCTTTTAAATTAATATCATAACTTCAAAATAATAAACTCCAGTGGCTAGTGTGTTAAGAGAAGAACAAATAAAGTAAACTTGTTAATTCAAAAATATTTATAGTCAGATATACTCAGACTGTTATTCAGAACAAATACATAATATTTCTTTTGAAATCAGATTTTGCGAAAAAACTTTTGTTCTATAAATTAGTAGATGACAATTATGGAATTTACTTTGTTTTGTTGATTCTTCCCATTGCTAAATTTAAAATTGTCAAACAAAAAAGACCACCACCAACAGCAACAAATACTTCCAGGAATTCAAGTGGACCAATAAATAATAATTCCATAAAGTATAATACTAACTGGATTAATTTTTGCATCTCTTACAATCCCATGTGTAAAGAAGATCTTGTTGGTCCATAAATATTTTGAGAGAAATGTAAGAAGATATTCAAGAAGGAGTCATTTTTCTTTGTTAAAGAAGAAACTTAGAAATATTTTACTCATGGGGCACCTGGGTAGCTCAGTCAGTTAAGCATCTGACTTCAGCTCAGGTCATGATCTCACAGTTGATGAGTTTGAGCCCCACGTAGGGCTCTGTGCTGACAGCTTGGGGCTTGGAGACTGCTTCAGAATCTGTGTCTCCCTCTCTCTCTGCCCCTCTCCCACTCATGCTCTCTCTCGCTCAAGAATAAATAGGCATTAAAAAATTTTTTTTAATAAATATTTTACTCATACTTCCTGATAAGTGCATTGGAATTGTTTCCATCATTAATTAATTAATTAATTAAAAAAACAAATGTAGCCAACTCCATAAAATATAGTTTAACCTATAATTTAATTTAGAAGCAGAGGAAATAGTTCAACAATTTTCTAAGTCATTTAAAATGAATGTATATAATTAATAACTTAAAGACTTTAATAATTTAATAATTAGCAAAGTTAACAGCCAATTACATAAGTAGTACTAAAATGAAATTCAGAAGTTATATAATGAACCATACAAATTTTTAAAACATAATTTAGATATTTTTATGGACCATATTTCTAAGGGGGAACAAAGTCCTAAAATAAAGATTATAAACATATATTCTTAACTTCGTTCATGTTTTTCAACTGTTTAGCATCTCAGAAAAACAGGTACTGTAATAAATTCCTTTTTTATTATAATATATGTGAGAAACATGGCAAGTCATTTGCAAATATATTATGCCATTATAAAAGGGAAATACTTCACTGCTAATAGAGATCTCACAGAATAGCCACAGCACACTCAAACCTTGACAGTTGGAAATAATTTTTCTTAGATGAAAGGTCATCATTTTATCAGAAATTCCCATTGCTAAGCGCATGAATATTTGAAGATTTTTATCCTATTTGTAAGAAATACTGTATAGAACACAGTTCATAGCCAAATTTTAAGGGTAATTTACCAAATACTTGTAGTTGAGCATTTTTGGTCTAAGTTATGTTGCTGGTGATTATTTGAAGGATTAGAATGATTGTAACTGGACTCTAAGCCTGCAACATTAACAACTCACCTTTATTAAAGTACTTTCCATATGGAAAATAGATATGTTATGATAACAACTTACATTTAGAGAGGTTAAGTAATTTGCACAAGGTCACAGGACTAGTAAGTTGTAGAATCAAGATTTAAATCCAGGCAGACTGTCTTTTGTACACACACTGAATCTCTACACTGTACTGTCCCCCTATAGAGCATTGGGTAGTTCTCCTTTTGTAGATAAGAGAGCCAAGGACCACTGGGTTAAAATAACTTGTACAAAGCCATATAGTAAATCTTTGTCAAGGCAGAACAAAGCCCACATAGTTTACTTCAAGTCCCCAAATTTTCCACTATGACAAACAGTTCCCCACCTCTCTGGAAGCTCTAGTTTCTCTCAGCATCATAGATTTCCACTTCTCTTGTCCTATTCACCTCATTCTAAGTCCTGTTCCTTTTTCCAAGGGCCAACCTCCTTGTTTAATCCATGGCCAGCCTCATACAACATTCTAGATCCACCTGGACTTTGGTTAAGGCCATTTGACCAAAGTGAAAAGGCCCTGGACTAGGCCAGCTAGGCAAGAAAGTTGCATTTTTAGACTGCCAAAGGGATCTGATGAGAGACAGTAAGGAGAATGAGAAATCTCAGAAACATACAGTATAGGAGTGGGAGGAATAAATCTGCAAAACAGAGAATCCTTGGAAAAAGAGGAATTTTCTGGTTCTGAATATTTGAAGAGTGATGCACTAACTACCTTCTCATTGCCCTTCTGGTTTCATTCTCCACTTATATTCACCCTGTGTCCTGGATGCTTACCTGTATACATCGCACCAACAGGTTCTCTTTCCTCTGGCAGTAAAAGTCACCAGAAGGAAGAAGGAGTGTGAGGTCAGGTATTTGTTCCCTAGTTCCCTTCTTGCAGGGTCATTTGGCGTGACTATGAAATTCTTCCAAAGATTCCCTCCAATCAAGCTATTTGCTCTTAGGCTATCCTCCCTGAGTTCCAGGAACTAACTTTTCTCCCTCTCCCTTCAAAACTAGCAGTGATGATGGTTCTGTTGCACTGTTACTCCCCTTGTATTATATGCTCTAAGCAGTTTCTCCAGTCCCTGGACTGATACAGGAGGTCTGAAAGATGGGTGAGAATTAATAAAATCTCAATGGCAGCAAGTAGAGAATACAGAGAGATGTATTTCAATGAAATATTAAGAAGGATTCTCTGAAGAATATCAATGTGTTGTGCAGTCTGAGAAAACACTCATCTTCATCATTTGAAGATAAAATTCAGGCAATGAGACCATTCAATACAGTTAAAAATTCTGAGGGAAGGCCCCGAACTCCCAAGAAATCAAGTCAGAAGTCAATTTGTGCTTGTTGAAAGTATACTAAGTGCCGTAGAAAGCATTGCCCTTTAAAAGCTACTCATTAAAAAAAACAGTTTTACTCTGGTTAGACCCAGTCTTTGTATATTATTTTTTAAAAGAAGGGTCAAATATAAAAGAAAACTAAATAATATATATTTATATTTGTACTTATTATATACTAAGAATTTTGCTAAATATTCTTTTAACCTCAGTTTTAATTTATATAGAGCATTAGTCAACCTGTTTGGGTATAAAGTTCTAAGTTTTGAGAAATATATATAGTCATGTTACCACCACTAAAATTAAGGTATAGAATATTTCCATCACACCAGAAAATTTCTTTGTGCCCATTTGTAATCAATTCCCTCCCCCAAACCATAGACCTAGACCCTGGCAAACAGTGACCTGACTTTTGTACTTATTGGTTTTTATTTTTCTAGAATTTCATGCATATGTAACTTTTCTGCAACATATGTAGCCTTTCTGTATGAATTCTTTGCTTTAATGCAACAGTTTTGATTGTCTTCCATATCAGTGCATTTATCAATAGCTTGTTCCTTTCACTGACAAGAACTACTATAGTATGATTTCTCTATTTACCTGTCGATTCACTTTTGGGTTATTTCCAGTTTTAAATGATTACGAATAAAGCACTTATTGGGGTAAGGTTTTTGTGTTAAGCTATATTTTCATTTCTCTTGGATAAATACATAAAATGAGATCATCGGGTCATATGGTAAGCGTATATTAGGAACTTTTCAAACTGTTTTTCCTGTGCTAAGTGGTTGTAAGTATTATTTAATCCTTAGAATCCTAAATCTTTATTATCTCTTTCAAATCTTAGAGAAGACTTGTGATTTCCTTCCATTTTATGGATAAGAAAACCGAAGTTAAAGAGATTAAGTGATTTGTGCAGGGCTGTGTGTATAATAAGCTGTAAGCTCAGGATTAGAACCCAGACACTGTAGCTCATGCATAGAAAACATGACCACAGTGAGTAGCTTTTTATAAGACAAATATTGTAGTATGCATTGATTATGCACCAATCCTTGAAAATTTAAGAGTTAAAATAAAAGCAACAAAAATATATGCCCTCAGGGATATTACACAAAATCTTCATACTCAGTTCAGAGTTAGATGCCAAACTGCTTGACTAAAAGTATAACATCTTAGAAGTACAGAGAAAAATATAGATTTAAAATCTAGCCGTAGATGATGACCTAGCCTGGAAGTAGGAATAGTACTTAGAACTCAGACTCTCTAGTTCTAAAATGTTTTTATTTTTTATTTATTTTTGAGAGATATAGAGAACAGGGGAAGCAGAGAGAGAGGGAGAGAGAATCCCAAGCAGGCTCTGCGCTGGCAGCAAAAGGGATGTAGAATGTGGGGGGCAAACTCGCAAACTGTGAGATCATGACAAATCAAGAGTCAGACATTTAACTGACTGAGCCACCCAGGTGCCCCAGACTCCCTAGCTCTAAACCCAAGCTCTGCTATTTTCTAGGAAGGCAAACTTAGGTTACATAATCTCTCAAGTCCATACTTTCTTCATTTATAAAACAGGGATGGGCATTTTTATTTGGATTAAATGAATTAACATGATGCGGCATTTAGAACAGTGTCTGGCACATAGTAAGAGCTCAATAAATGTTAGTTATTAACATTATCAGGGACATATTGTCAATTCCAGTCCAATTCCCAAGTTGGCCTCTTGCCTGAAATTCATTTAAGTTCAGTAAGATCTCTATCTGTGAATGTGTTTATTTATTTTCTTTCTTGTTCCAGCAGAGTTTAAGATTGCATCTGTCAATATTAGTGAGCTGAAGCTTACCTAAAGATAACAAATGATGACATTTGGATTTTCTTCAACTTGGGAGTTTTAAGATTCAGCCTCATACCAGTAGAATAATCAATAGGCACTTCATACATAATAATATAGTGAGTAAAATATCCCATCTATATTTATCAACTTTTATGCCTATGTAAAATTACTAAGTCCCCTACAAGAGCACTCCATTTCTTTAGTTCTGGTTTACAAAATAAGAACATAAGGCATTGACAGTTAGGGTATGTCAATAGCAAGCTTAGTGTTAAAGACAGAAATGGAATTAAATACTGATAAGATGTCTATCTCCTTTTCACATGCCAAACCAAACTGACCTCACACACACACACACACACACACACACACACACACACACATATAAATATATATACATTATATATGTATATATATGAGTATATGTTTATCTCTGTATATAATACATATACATAAAATAACATACTTTCATTAATAAAAAGAGTTCTGAATTTGAATTAATTTTCCAACCTTAGAGTTTTGGAATCATTATAATTTTCAATACGTTATAAAACAACTATAGTGAACTTTCTTACCTTTCTGTTGTTATTAATATAGTATGAGAGATAGAAAGAAAAAATATGAAACCTCTAAATTTACTCCAGAAAGATAAAATTAAAGAGCAAAATTCACAAGTTGAAAATTTTATATTCTCTCAATACTTAACAATATATCTTTTAGAAATCATTTTTGTCAATTTGAGACAATTTTTGGTAGTTATCCAGAGTATTTATGTAGTGTAAGATAAATCCATTTTGTCAAGGCATGCACACACAAAAACCCTAAAATATTTAAAAGAAGAATTCAATAAGCCACTTGAATGAAACCATTACAAATGTGAATTATGCATGTGAAATAGGCTCAGATTATTTTCAGTGAATTTCCCATCATTTGGATTCACCTGAAGTTTGAGCCTATAAGGTCTTGAAGGAAACTTAGCTTGGAGTGAAATTTAGTAAGGCAGAACTAAGCAGGCGAAGCCAAGTGATGAGAGCTGTCACTAGATCTGCCGTGGGATAAAATTGGCAGGTTTTGCTTGGCTATGGCCACAGGTGGAACGTAATTTTGATGGCTTCATCTACAATTCTCTTGAGCATTTTTTTCCACATCATGGAAATCTGCTTCAACTCAGTTTGACAGATGGATATCCGGTTTGTTGAAATGTGGGAGCCCCACTTTCAGGAATGAAAGAGACATGGCCATCAGTCTTCCTGGAAACAGAAAAACAAAGTCAGTAAGTTATGACACAAGGATATCTGTTGCTTGGTTTCCTCTTCCTATCCCCAGGCATGCACTGTGCAAACCATAATATATGCATTGCCCCTGCAGATAATCCCATTCAACTAGTTAGGTTTAAGAAGAATGGAAGAATCAGATGAGTTGTAGAAATAAATTCTAGATTTACCGAATTGCATTTTACATTATTCTATACAACATGTACAGTGTGACTTTGTTCTGCATGTTCATTGTCAATGAAAGAAAATAGGGGCTTTGTTCTATTCCCCAGTATCAACTGAAAGAGTTGATGTTCATGAAGATATTAGTTGAAGATTACTTTTGAGATTATGTGATGTTGCTATTCGGAATTTCAATTTTATTCAGAATTTTAATTTTATTCAGGATTTGAAAATGGGAATGTTCAATCATGAATATCACATGTACTAGTTCTCCTTTCCTAGTGCTCCTATCTTTGTAAATTGTGTTATCACTTCATACATTTGGAAATGCAGGACCTAAAAAGGCTGATTGGAGAGATAAAATGGCATCTTAGATAAGATTGTCTTTCAAGAAATTTCATTTTTAAAACAAATTAGCTGGGGCACCTGGTTGGCTCAGTTGGTTAAGCATCCAACTCTTGATCTTGGTAGGTCATGATCTCACAGTTTGTGAGATCGAGCCCTGCACCAGGCTCTGTGCTGACAGTATGGAGCCTGCATAGGATTCACTCTCTCCCTCTCTCTCTGCCCCTCCCCTGCTCATGAACACACACACACACACACACACACACACACACACACACACTCAAAATAAACAAATACATTTAAAAAAGAAACAAAACAAATTGACTGTATTTTTTGATTGACAATCTATACAAATATGTATATGTTCAAGATTTCTCAGGTTTTTGTCTTGCTTTGTTTTGTTTTGTCACCTGTATGACCATATAGGATCCCACAGGAAAGAACAAACAAAACCCAAACAAACAAAACCTCTGTGCTCAGTTTTTACTGAAGGATTGATAGTGCCCTGATAGTAACGTGCTCCCCACTTGAAACGTTCTTGCTACCACATATCCCCAAGGTTTGATCCTTCTTTTGATTTCTTCTCAGAAGTTACTTGATTAGAGATTTTCTTGCCACACCCACTTTAACTGCCTCATTTTCTATCTACCTCTCTGCTTTGTTTTTCTTCATAACATTTATTTGTGTATTGTTTGTCTCCCCTTCTGGCATATAAGCAGCATCAGAGGAGATACTTAGTCTGTTTTTCTTGTTGTATACAAGTACCTCCAACTGTGCCTGACAGATAGTATTGGTTCAATAAATATTTGTTGAATTAATAAAGATGGATTGGCCCCAGGGAAAACAAATGAATAAATCTGGTACCATCCCAAACTTCCTTGTATACACACCTTCCCTTGTAATTTCTCTGTTCTTATTTTCTCTTATCCCAGTTTCAATCAAATCAAGAAGGGTTCTAACATCTGTCCTGGTTTTAGATTTGTCCTGTGACATCTCTGTCTGTATCCAGGCCAGGCTTGAATCCATCTGCTGTATATCTATTGCAGGACATAGCTTTTGGGAAGAGATGGCGGTTTTAATCCATGCTTTTTTCTTGGCCTCAGAATTCACCCTGAAAAAATCTCCAGAGGAGATTCCATCAGATTCCTGATAGTTTTTGAATTTGAGAAAAAAAAAATAGCTTTGTCCAAGTTTTGAATAGTTTTGTACTTTCATTTCTTCATCATTCTTGTACTTGGACACTTGTCGAAGGTGACATGGCTCAGATAAAGTTCCTCTTCCTCCTTCCCACAAAGATTGCCTCTCTTTCCATGGATGTAAAAAAAAAAAAAAAAACCCAGATTTTCCAGTACTTTTGAATTGTGTTTTATTTGGTATTTAAAGATATTTTCAAATATGAAACTTAAATTCATGTCGAGCTTGCTGAATTCCTAAGTCAATCCCTGTTACTCCGGCATTTTTCTATCAGTGATTATGACTCCATATTAAAAATGGCCCTGCCTACACTTATCAGAGTATAAGTGTCAAGTTGCTTCCTTAGGCTTTCAACAAAAACTTACTCATCTAGCTCCCAACTACCTGGCTGTTAATGGCCAGATCAGAAAAGCCTCTGTTTCAGATGGCGCTGAAAGAAAACATGGGGGAGTAACTTGATTGAGAGACACAATAGACATCTGTTGATAAAGCCACTGGAAGTACTGTCCCAAATGTGAGTGTGTTTGCAGTTCAATCTTTTCTATCCTCCACGGTAGACAACAAAAGTATCCTCAAGGAACTGGAGAGGATTTTTCTTGTCAAGAGAAAACTACATGGACTTGAATCCATCAGGCACATTTTAATATTGAGAAAGTTGTATCTTGTCTTAGAAATAAAAGGGTAGAGTTTCAGTGGTAGGCCAGAACTGGAAACACATACGCACATGTTTTCTTAGTATCCTAAAAGTGTTCTGTAGGGTAAAATTGAACACATTGAAATTCTGTTTTTCTTTAAAAATATATACTTTAGCAACCTAGTTTTGTTTGGTTCTCAGAATAATTCTACCATTAAATCTATTACTGTTAAGTAAAACTTTCTTTTGCTGAACTATGTGTACCTAAACTCCATCTTATTAATTTAATTTGCTGTGGACAACTTCACCCAGTAGATTTTGTTGCTATATATAGATATATTTTTTCCAGTTACCTATTCTATAAGCCCAGGAATCTTTGCTTTTTTCTCACTTAAGACATAAGTCAAATCCACATCTATTTAGGTAAATTTAAATGCTCAGGTTTGATCAATAAAAGAAAGCTTACTTCACATTGGTAGTATTTAAATATATTGTGAGGATGGGGGTAGAGAAGCATTCATTTTTTTTCATAACTCTTCCACAAACAAATGCCTATGAAATCAAGGGCCTCTCTAATCAAACACACTTATATTTCACTTTAGAAAGAAGCACAATCTCCCAGTAACCAGAGAGCAGCAAAATTTGCTCTAAAAACAACTAGAATTCGTGTGGATCTGACCCTTTTGAGCTCCTAACCCTTACCTTCTGCTATACCAGGAAACCTGCAGGTAGGATGATAGGCCCCATGTAGACTTTAATAAGCATTGTAAATACTGTTTTATTTCATTTCATTTCATTTCGTTTCATTTCATTTTGTTTTATTTTATCTTATTTTTTTTAGAGAGGGAGAGAGAAAGCATGCAGGGAAGAGGGGCACAGGGAGAGAGACAGACAGAGACAGAGACAGACAGAGAGAGAATCTTAAGTAGGCTCCACGCTGAGCATGAGCCTAAAGTGGAGCTTGGTCACAAGACCATGAGTTCATGACCTCTACTGAAATCAAGAGTCCAATGCTCAACCTGACTGAGCCACCCAGGCATCCTGCATATTAAATACTTTTAAAAAAACATCTACCAATTCCTTTTATTGCCTACCTTACTTTCAAAGAAGAATTAGAGGTCCCCAACAATTTTTTTTTATTTTTATTTTTATTTTATTTTTATTTTTTTTAATGTTTATTTATTTTTTTTTAATTTTTTTTTAACGTTTATTTATTTTTGAGACAGAGAGAGACAGAGCATGAACGGGGGAGTGGCAGAGAGAGAGGGAGACACAGAATCTGAAACAGGCTCCAGGCTCTGAGCGGTCAGCACAGAGCCTGACGCGGGGCTCGAACCCATGGACAGCAAGACCTGAGCCGAAGTCGGCCGCTTAACCGACTGAGCCACCCAGGTGCCCCAACGTTTATTTATTTTTGAGACAGAGAGAGACAGAGCATGATGGGGGCGGGGCAGAGAGAGAGGAAGACACAGAATGGGAAGCAGGCTCCAGGCTCTGAGCCATCAGCCCAGAGCCCGACACGGGGCTCGAACTCACGGACCGCGAAATCGTGACCTGAGCTGAAGTCGGATGCTTAACCGACTGAGCCACCCAGGCACCCCAAATTTTTTTTTTTAATTAGAGGAAATTAGAAGAAAGAAAAAAATGAGGGCAGAAAAAAGTGAAACCAGAGATGAGGTTAGTATGTGAAATATGCGCAGTAGGATTTGGGGAATTTGATCTAGATGAACCACAATTTTGCCTCTTAAACCTCTCTAGAAGCCGAGAAAAGGGAGAAACATAATAAATGATGAGATTTCATCGTCCACACGATAGAATTGAACAGGTTGCTCAGTACTTTTCCAGGTACTGAGAAAAATGTTTCCAATAAATAGAATGTGTATAATGTCATAAATAATATTCTCTCAAAAAACGGACTCTATAGTGAATATAATACATTTTGTAGGGCCTTTTTTCGCAATATGCAAATGATGTGATGAATCATTAAAAGGAAACCTACAAATAATCCAAAGGTCTTCTGTAGCCAATTTAATACCGTGTGCTCAGTGTACTAGATGATTTTTTCCCCCACAGTTGTGGTAATATTGAGCAGCTCTACCTCAAAATACTTCCCCTCAGAAGTTTAAAAAATGCAGATATTTCATGCTGATTGATGCATGCAAACCCTAACACTTTAACATTTAGTCACACCATAGGCACATTTGACAACCACCAGGTCAAGCATACTAACGAAGAGACGAGGTGTATTAGACACACATTTTGTATAAAGTAGTTTATTTGACCTTTAAAACAAATGGTATTTGTTAAAAAGTGACAATTATATACTAAAGATAAACCATTGACTTACTTTACATAAGATTTAAATATAATTATAAGCCTATCCGGCAAATATGAATTTAGCTTTGAACACTAAGGCTTTACAGAGAGAGCTTGTAAATATTTGTCTAGCCAGAGATGACGCCAATCAACATGTCATTCCTGCTTTTGAAACACTGTCTTCTACTCTCCTTCCCTATTGAATCTGTGCATGTGCCCGCCCCCCCCAGAGAATTAAGAATCCACTGTATTTCCTCAAAATCCAGTGAGGATATCACCAGGGTCCTGCAGTCTTGGAGGTGAATCCAGAGAAGCTTCTTCCCTTGTTCTACACTTTCGTGTCTTGCTTTTCCCTTTGTTTTTATAGTTTCTGTTCTCTGCAGCTGCACATCTGGACAGTGTGATACATTTCTACTGCTTCTCTCTTTTGAGCTTCTCTTTCCACATATTTGGTCTCTGTCACACTGTCATCACTTTTCTTTGACCTCCTTGTGCCCTAACTCATGCCTCACTCTCTGTGGCCACGTGCCCCCCAGCAGGCAAACCTCCAGGTATTGTTCCCACTCGGTGACTTATGTGTCCCACACAGTTCAACTTCCTTGCTCAGACTTTCTCATACTGTGCGTTGCAGGAGGTTCTCAACCTTAGGAAACCATGTTCATGGAAAGAAGTCTCTGAATTCTGAGAGCCACCAAGAATACAACTGCCCTCTCCCTGGGAATCCAAACAATTCTCTATACATGATACTTTCCTTCTGTGTTCATTGGAAATGCTCAGGTCACAGCTACAAGATGAAATCAAAGTGGCTCTCTATCCCTAAGGCTATGCAGACATCAGAAAAACTTTGATATTTAATATCAACTGGATTTGTGCTACACGTGAGTCTTTAAAAAGTTTCAGGAAGTGGATGCTCAAAAAACACACAGGGGGAAAATCCTTCACAGGGAAATTTCCCAAGGCAGCATAGATTCTTTGTCTACTAGCATAGAGAAGGGATGAACATCAGCAATAGGATACTCAGGAAAAATCACACTCCTGAGGTCACCTGAGGAGATTTTTTTTTCCCCAAATGGCCATGGCAACAAATGTCATGATCCCATAAGCTTTTCTCCCCATCAATATGTGTATAACAACTTTCATTGTAAGAAGGCAATCTTTAAAGTAAACACTTCTATTAAACAACATGAAAAAAAAGTGAGTTCATATGAAATTCTTATACATATGGGAAAATATTGGTCTATTTTTACTATTATCATTAATAGCGTATGTTGGTGATCCATTGCACAAAACATTCTGCTATGTGCCGCCATCGAGAGAAAAATACAATTACATCACTCTCCCATTACTTCAACTCTGAGCAAAGTTCTCATAAGGAATGCTACTTCCTGGAGCACCTGGCTGGTTTAGTTGGTAAAACGTGTGACTGTTGGTCTCACGTTGTGAGTTTGAGGCCCATATTGGGTGTGGAGATCACTTAAACATTAAAAAAAAAAATCTTTACAAGAAAGGAATGCTACTTCCTGAGAGCCAGTCAGGCATTTTGGATAGTGCCTTCACAGGTTCAGATCACATGGATACTAATTAGCTTACTGACAGCAAAGTAATTCTATGAATGGAGCTCCCTTAACTCAGATGATTAATTGCAATTCCCAAAAGTAACTGTCACCTAATGAGCGGTGCACATTCTCGTAGGAGCTGGATCCTATAATCAAGGCCTATTAACAACTCTAGAGAGATATGGTATCATCAACCCATCAAAAAGAGAAAACTTGCACAAAAATGCAATTCAATCCATTATTTTCTTTGATAAACAACATCCATAATTGATAGATATGGTAAAAAGAACAGAACAAAGAATGGACTTTTTAGAAAAGGAATTATGATTAACAATAATTAACACATACAGTGCTTTTTCTTGTAGTGCTTTATAAATATTGATTTAATCCTTACAAATTCCTATGCAGTTGGTGCATCACGATTGTGCACATTTTAAAGAAGAGAGCAAGGCAGAGAGAGGTTAAGTGAATTCTAGTAAATCATCCAAGGATATATCGCTAGTGGACTTCAAAGCTGGATTTGAACTTGGTAGGCTGAATCCAGAAACTGTGTTAATTACTACACTGCAGTTATTTACTTAAAAACAGAAAATCAGAAATGCAGCTTGATGGGCACACACTGCATGTGATCCTGACAAATTGTCATTCTAATGCTTTTGATATTTGCAGAGTTAGAGAGTATCAATCATTGATAGTAATAATGGTTCAGTTTACTGACCACCTACTATGGGTTGAGCATTTTACCTACATCACTTCTAATAATATCTTTCTAAGTTATTATGTGATCCATGTATGTACACATAAAGAACCTCAGAGAAGGTGAGTCATTTGCTTAAGTTTTCATAGCCGGTCAATGGCATCACCTGTATTTAAAACCAGATCTCTCCAAATTTAAAGATTATATATACACTCTACCAGGATCCCTTTCAGTTAAGACTATTTCATAAAAGACTAATTGGGGTCCACAGTCCATCTAAGTCTTTGCAGGCTGTCACCAATATAGGTTTGCCAGACAAATTTGGAAATAAACATGATGTAACAAGAAAAAGGAAGAGAAAGAAAAACAGGATAAAGATTTTAGTGTAGGTTGCATTAACCTTTAGTCGGCATGGACCAGTGAAATGGGTAAATAGAAATTGACCTGCCAGTCCAATTTTAGCTAGTACCATATTTCTTTAAGAATGACTTCCAGATGCTGGCTTTGGTGTCCATTTTGTTATTTCTGGCAAAGAAAATTCTTTTGCATTTTGTCAGCCTGAGAGAGCAGAATCTATTAATCAGTGCCAGCCATGATTTGTTCCTCCAGCATAAAAGTACAGGCCTTTTCCTTGGAATGCTTTTATTTATAACCATCTTTTTTCTCTGTTTCTGCCTACAAGGATGCACATTCATATTTTCACCATGAACTGTGTCAGAGTGTAATGCTAGTCTGTTAATTTAGTGAATTAATTAGCATGAATAAGTAAATGGCACACTCCTTGGGGAACACAAGTAGTCCTTCTAAGGCAGCGGCTCTCAAACTTTGGTATGTACCAGAAGGATCTAGAGTATAAAGGGAAACACAAAGGCTAGGCTTATTAAAGTAACACAGGCCTGGGTCTTTGCATTTTTGTGAAGTTACCAAGTGATTGTGATACCAAACAAAGTTTGAGAACCACTGTTCTGTGGTTTATTTCAGCCCTGCTTTTTTCTAGTTCTCGGAGCTGAGCCCATGAAGTTTCCCAGATTCATGTCTCCTTTTTCACTCATCTCCTGAACTAAAGCAATGGAGTTTAACAAAGATTACCTTGCAGGAGCGCCTGAGTGGCTCAGTCGGTTGGGCTTCCGACTTCGGCTCAGGTCATGATCTCACAGTCTGTGAGTTCGAGCCCTGCGTCAGGCTCTGTGCTGACAGCTCAGAGCCTGAAGCCTGCTTCAGATTCTATGTCTCCCTCTCTCTCTGACCCTCGCCCATTCATGCTCTGTCTCTCTCTGTCTCAAAAATAAATAAACATTAAAAAAACAACAACAAAAAAAAACCCCAAAAAACAAAGATTACCTTGCAGATCCAAATGGACTCTAAGCTGGCTTCTGGGTCACAGCTTCTCTCTGTGCCTGGTTCTAGGCCTGGGCTTAAGTTTGTATTTTCTTTAGTGTTCCTCTAGTCATCCAGACACAGGAGCCTTTCTTCCCAATGCCCATTCTGTGACCAGTTACAACTGGTTTGGGCCAGTCCCCCGCCTGGGTCTTAACATATATCCAGTGAAATATACTTCCACATAAATATCTCCTTAGAGACTTACCTGGACTATTTGATTTTTGCACACCACCCAACAGTGCTCTCAAACTTTGGATGGTGTTTTAGGCAGGCCCCAATGATTCTTTTCTCCTAGAATTCACGCATTTGTATAATTCCTTCTTATTGACTGTTGGCTGGACTTGCTGCTTTACTTCTAATGAACAGAAAATGGCAGAAGTGATGGGATGTCACTTCTGAGATGAAGTTATGATAAGACCGTGGCTCCTACCTTGGAACGTTTCTCCCCACTTTCTCTTTGGGATTGCTTTGCCTCAGAAGCACACATCTGCCATGATGTGAGGCAGCCTATGGAAAGGCCCATGTGGCAAAGAACCAACTGCCATAAGACAAATGGTTGGGAGAAATGTGATAAGCCTCTTGTAAGCATAAAAATCTCACTGGACAATTTAAGCCAGGAATCAGTGTTAACAAGCTCGATGAGAACGGCTCGCCTCTATTTCTTATTTTATGAAAGATGTACAAATGAAAAAAAAAAAAAAAAACCACATTAAATATACAGCAAGTGCCCACAAAAAAAACTGTTGGAAAAAATAAGATAAACCTTTGTGAGTGTGAAAATCTATTAGGGATCTGCTGAGATCTTTTCTGGCTTGTCCTGAAATATATATGGCCAGCTTCCTGATTTTATACAAAGGGTTGCATTAGTTAAGAGCAAGGAACAGAGAGTAAGTGTGTAACAGTGTCTTCTTAGGAGTTCTTGAAGTTCATTTGGCACTCACGTGCCTTGGAATGAGAGAGCAGTGTTAAAACCGTGACCACACAGAAAAGGCTGTAGAATAAAAATAAAGTAGAGAATATTGGGAATTATAATAATTGAGTCACAAATTCAACAGAGCAAGAAAAGAAGTTCCAACATTGTGATGATATTGCACAGTACCCAATTTGTGGTTATTTCTAAGAAAAATATCCTAACAGTTTTCACATGTCACCAACTTTTTACTCAAGTAAACTCCAAACCCTAAACCCTTTGCAATTTTTAAACTCACATATTTTAAATATAATTTTTTTTACTTTGTTACAGCTTCCGTTTATTTCTAAAATACCTTTTTCACGCTTTCAGATATTTAGCAACTGAGCAATCTCTTTTTTTTTTTTTAATGCCAGCTGGAATTGTATTATTATATATATTTTTATGTGTAAAAACTAAACTAAAAATCCTATTTCTGATTTCCTGACTGAATTCCATGTGTCTTTTAGAGCACAGGAGAAAAATAAAGAAAATAAAGTTTCCTTCTAGGTCCTCCACACTTCTGAGTATCAACATATTTCAAGTATTTATTCCAATGCTAAAAATATCTCCAACATTAAAATGGTGACAAGATCCATTTTGAGTCAGTGAACTACTTCAAGAAAGCAAATGATATACTTCTGAAAGTTGTTTTATTTTTTATTTGTATTTATTTTTAATTTTTTTTAATGTTTATTATTTTTGAGAGACAGAGAGACAGAGCACAAGCAGGGATGGGACAGAGAGAGAGGGAGACACAGAAACAGAAGTAGGCTCCAGGCTCTGAACTATCAGCCCAGAGCTTGATGCAGGGCTCGAACCCATATACTGTGAGATCATGACCTGAGCTGAAGTCGGTCACTTACCCAGATGGGCCACCCAGGTGCCCAGAAAGTTGTTTTAATTTATTTAATCCACAAGGGCACTGAGTAGGCCCTACAATATCACCACTCTTAATACTTGCTTGATGAGCTTATAGCCCTTTTGACCCTCGTAGGTGGGATTTACAGTTATAGAAATGTAATTTGCTTCTTTCTCTCTTCAAATTATATGCCTCACATCTCCCCATGTCATTGAGTACATAGTATTTTGTTATCTGGATGTCTTATTACTTATTTATCCTATCTCCTGCTGCTAAATATTTAGACCATAATTTTTCAATACAATTAACTCCAGTAGATAGTCTCATGCATAACTTTTTGCGAGTACCCAAGATTATTTCTGTAAAATAAATTCTTAGAAACAGAATTGATAAACTGAAGACAGGAATATTGCTAAAGCATCAACATGTATTGCCAAGTGACCTTCCATGAAGCTTTTTAGCACCTGGTGTTCTTCTCAGCAGCGTAAAGCCCATTTCCTCATTCACTCACCATGGTGCTTTGTTTTTGACAGTTTATGTTTGTTTGTTTGTTTTCTTTTATTTGGGGCTAATTTCATAGTAGAAAACGTAACATAATTGCTATTTGTTAGTGTTCCCCAACCTCTCTATGATTCTGAACATTTAAAAATGGTAAATATCATTTTTAGTGACTTTATAATATTCCATCCTAGGGAAGTACCAAAAGTACTTAATCAGTCCTCATTTTTTTTTTTTTACTTTTAGATCCCTTCTAAATAATCCTTTTAATAATGTTGCAAATAACTTTAATTTACATTTCTGTTTTCCTCAAGCTGGATTCCCACAAGAAATTAGTAGAAGAAAGAGTATTGCTAAGGAGATTTACAGAAAGCCCTTATTAAATTATCAGCATGAGATAACGTTTGTTATGGGTTAAATTGTGTCCACCTAAAAGATAGGCTGAAGTCCTCGTTCGTGGGATCTATGAACATGAGCTTTTTTGGGATTAGGATCGTTTGATAATTCTCGCATGAGATTCTCTAAGAAATTATATCTAAATTATGTTTAAAAAGAACAATCTGTTGGGAGAAACAAGAGAATTAAGGGATTGCATTGGTAGTTTTATTCCTGTGAAGGGCAGGTTAGATTTGAGGATGCTTTCCCTCCCTGTAGACCATCACATTTATAGCAAGAATATTTATTACTTTCAAATAAGGTTAGATGGGGGCAAACTTCCATTAAACACAGTAGAACAGGAAGCCGTGTGATTATAAACAAGGTCAATAATACTTAAGTTATTTTTAAGAAAGAAATAACAGTGATTTTTATTGCTTACAAGGAAGGAGAGAAGTATGAATGGGAGGAAGGGATGGAAAGAGAGTGAGAAAAAAAAAAACTCTGGAGAAACAAAAGCAATCAGATTATTTTTTTAGTTAATGAAACACTAGTGTCTTGTGATGAAGAGATGAAACTGAAGGTAAGTCATACAAAATCTCCAGGAGTTACGGTCCTGTCAGAATCCCCTCTCCATGGTAAAAGCAAGAGGCCATGATGATAATCACTGTGGGAACCTCTAAGATAAGGATTTATCTCCAAGAATAGCAATAAAAAGCTGACAAGTACAATTTAATTATGATGGAGTAGGTCTTGACTGACTGTAAATCTCCCTCTGGGGTGTGTATGAAAATTAAGATGCAGGAGTATATGTTTTAATTTATAGGATTCTTCTTCGGACTGCTTATAAATCAAAAGAATAGCAGAAATTTCAAGGACAAAACACATGCTCTGATCATTTTTTGAGTCCTTCTCGGGTGGGTTAGATTTTTTTTTCCCTTTGATTCTATAAAGTCAGTGATCCCGACTTTTCATGCTTACCTTGTCCTATACCTTATCATGTTCACAGTCACAAGGCCTAATGAATAGACACTGTGAAATGATATGGTGTAGACTCCTAAGATTTAATTGCAGTGTCTGTGAATAAGAAATCAGGTAGAATATTGCAAATGTACTTAATAAATATGTCCTAACGTGTAAAATAACATATAAACAATATATGAGCATGTTTAGTTAGTTATAGATGCCCATATGGTTATTTATTCTATGAAACATTCACAATTATTTACTTAGCCTTTACATTTATAAGAAGTAGTAGGCTTTACGAAGCTCCCCTTTTAAACCAATGAAAAATTTATTTTCCTTGATAAAAAGAAAATAGAAAAACAATGAATAATTTGTTCTTCCTCTTATCAAAGGAAAACATTAAAACATAAATCCAGTTATGGCTAATGATTTTTCTTATGTTACATTTGAAATAAATTGCTTGAATTTGCATGCTATCGTGTTTCAATTTCAGTAAATATTATGAAAATTGTTGCCTAGTCCTAGTTGTTAGTGTTCACTCCACCCAAATTTTTTAAAGCCGCCCATGGTAATGAGATAACCAAGGGACAGCAAAGACTAGGGAATGTGTTAGTACAGGAGCTCAGAGGAAGGTACATGATAAAAGCAGGGCAACGATGCTTGAGGTATACAGGAGACTCAAATTGGAGTGGTGCCTAGTTTACAATAAATCAAGGATTTGATATTCCCTCGCAACCCTACCTCACTGCTTTACTCTGATATAATGTGATCCTATATTTCTGACCACAGTGATTAAAGCAATGGTTCTCAATTTGGGGACACTTATATCTACCAGAGGGCATTTGGTGATATTAGAGACATTTTTGTTTGCACAGCCTATTTGGGGGACGGGGACAGGGGGTGCTATTGATACCTAGTTGGTAGACCTTCATAGAATACACAGGACAACTATCCACAATACACCATTTGCTGGCCCAGAATGTCAGTGTGCCTAGGTCAAGGACAAATCAAACAAATCAAGCAAGGTCAGTCAGAGCTCTTTTTTAAGAGTTTTGAATTTAACAGGGAGTTAAATGAAGCAAAGGAAAATCAATGTACAAAAAAAAAAAAGAGTTTTGAATTTGTCTTTTAGATTTTAAAGATGGGAGAATGATGTTCAGTTTCCCTGTGTGACAAAGCTTGGAAAATGGAATAAAGGAACTGCCTCATGGGAGAGAGTGAGGCTGAAGCCGTCGCACAGAAGCAGCAGAGCTGGAAGCAGAAAGGTCAGAGCCCCAAGGGCTTTCAATTCCATCTCTTGTTGCTCCTAAGTACAATCCAGCCTTTTCTAGTTACGTTAACTAAATGGATATAAATTCTCTAAGTTTGGTATGTAAAGCATCACACTCTTCTTTATAACCTGTTCCCAGTGTACAGAGGCCAGGGCAAAATGTTGGCCCTAAAAACACACCATCTAGGGGAATTTGCATGCTCCCTGTGTCTACTCTCTGTGGGGAGAGCTCTCCCACCCAGAGGCCAGGGTCCTCTAAGCCTTTTTATTCCACTGCTCACACTTGTGTGGTCTGAGCTACCTGAGGGGTAGGGGCAGACCCTTGTCAGGCTGCAGTAGTCATTAAAGAGGCTAACGTGTGTAAGTTATGTTAGGTCAAGCTGGCTCAAGACTCTTGAAGTCATGAATCACCTTTGTGATTTCTGAAGAGGAACACTTTTGGTACCAGCCCCTGCTACTTCTGGGATTCAGGCTGGTATCAGGAGGGTTCAGTCCATGCTTCTGCCTCTTCTGATTTGGTGCTAGGGCCAAGCCTCAAGTCTCATCTCCCTCAGCCTTCTTTGGGTGTTTATGGGGGGAGGGGCATGGAGATGGGGAAGAGGGAAGGAGGGAGGACCCATCTTCATGTTCCTCATATCAGCTAGGTGCCCTCGTCCCCAAGGCTCTGACTACCATAATTTCAGGCTGGTTTGCTAAGGCAAACAAAAGATCCTTTTACGAATTTACTCTAGGGCAAGTTTGCCTGTCTAGATGGGCATAATTAATAAGGGCCATAATAATCTGCTCAAAGGTGAAGCATTTGGGCTCATGCTGAGGGTGCTCTTTCCCTGAGGAAGAGAAAATCAATTACTTTCCAACAGGACATCCCTTTGATAAGATACTCTCACAATAAAAGCCCCTATCTCAATACAGTTTCGCACTGCACTCTTGAAGATAAATCATTAAACAACGCTCTCACCTGCTCTTTACTCGAAGTTGGCTCTTACTGATTTTGTGATGCAGAGAGACTCTTTTCAGTAGTATGTTCAAAATAGTGTAAAATCACACTTCTAGTCCTGGAGATTTATGCCTGAGAGAAAACAATACTCCAGGGAAAGCTGTCACACTCACCTAGTCTCCTACTAGACATACCTCTCCTTCCCTCCTTCTCTCCTTTCTTCCCTCCCTTCAGTCCTTCCTTTCCAAATAATAACCCTAATGAACTGTTACACAAGTTCTTCTGAAAGAACTGCTCTTCTGAAATCATTTAGTTTTAGAATTCTCCTAACAAATGAAAAACCTTTTAATATTTCCAGATTAATTGGGTTTATGTGCAATTAGAATAAAAGTACCTATTAGCTGTCAGTGAATAAGGAGTTGCAATTTTTCTTTTCTCCTTTCTATCACTTTCCGTACCCCAAAAAGAAAAAAAAGGGTAGAAAATGACAGGGAAAGATTTAATTTCACCTCAGCCTACCCACTTCTCTGTGTGGCCTTTTTCTCCATAATTACCTTCATTTTGTATTTTCTAATTACCGCTATAGGTGTTAAGTTGACATTAAAGTTAAATTCTCACATCATCAATAAAATGCACTGTTCTTGCAAATTCTTTGTTATAGCTGAAGCCTTGAAGTTCAAGTCTATTTGTAGCAAGAAGCTTCTAGATACTATAAGCGTTTACTTAAAGAGATTTTTTTTTTGAATCTTGTTCATTAAGGTAATAAGCCTTATATTTTCACTCAGCAGATATTAAAATGCTTATATGAGAGCATTGTTGACTAGTTTCTAAAGCAAGGTAAATTTTACAACACACAGTTGTTTCTGTCTTTGACAAATGGAAATTTTACAAGAAAAATCCTTGCTTCATATGCTTCCTTTCTCAATCCATGCCCAAGGGATTCACTATCCGTGGGAGATAAATGTCAAACTATATGTAAACTATACTTGAGAACTGGAGGTCCTTAGTGGCCCTGAGCAACACAGTTCTGGGATTGATGGTGTCAATAACAGTCATGTTGTAGTTTCTGGCTTCAGTTTCCTTATGCACGCAGAGATAGAATGCACTGCATTTTTTAGAACTAGTAATTAAACATTCAATAACATCCATTCTGTTCGTCTCTCTGTATACAAATAAAGCTTTAGAGCTACCTACATATATGTGCACAGAGTTTTTTTTAATGTTATTGTGTTGTTCAATCCCAAATGTGTTTTACAGCATCCTCTTCATCAAAGTCCATTTTAACTTTCCTGACCTAAACTGTAAATCTCCTTTCTCTAAATCCACAGATAATCTGACACTCTAAAGCACAAGCGCAACATTAAATAAAATCCAAATGTAGATTCTAACAAATTTATGAAATTTTAGAATGAGGAGAACATAGTAACCCCATATCTGATTAGAAGATTACCCATGTTTGCCTTAGGTAATCCTTCCTTCTGCACTGTGTTCACACTTTCCTCTTGGACGTCTTTCATTTCTCTGAGTCTTTATACCTTTGTTCTGCTGCCTGGTTTCCTGGGACCGGAGGGGTCTCAGAAGGATTAACCACCACTCAACAAAGGAGAGTAAAGGGCCCTGAGATCAGTCTACCCTACATGTTCTCATTTTCCAGGAAAAAATAAAATTAAAAATAAGGAAGTTGCAATAAGTTAATTATTCAATTTACAAGGGAAAAATTGGGGTTTGCAAACATGGTTTCATTTTTTGAAACGATGTTCTGTATACATTTTTTAAATAACTCAAGAATTTTATTCTGGCTAGCTTTATAGTATATTTTTAGTTAAGGGACTCAAATTCAGAGAGGTAGGGAAAGAAGACATGATGTATATATTTGTCCTAGCAGTAGATATATGAATGTTTTATATTTTAACTATAAGGTATATGTCCTAAATTTTAATTACTATGCAGCTCTTACCCTCTACTGTTAAAATTAAAACAATCTACAATAGTCTATATCATCACACACACACACACACACACACACACACACACACCTATAAGAAATTAGGAACCCTAGCCAACTAAAGATCAAGATAATTCATGAAACAAAGTATAGTTCTAGAAAACCAATAATTCCAAAGATCTGTGAGTATCTGTAATAGGCATTTTGCAAAATGGTTTGGTAACCCTACCTTCAAGACTAGCAATTATTCTGTTGAGTTGAACAGGTCTCCTTTAATTGTCCCTAAGAGTAACTATGTTGCCCTTAGTAGTGCAAACAAATGCAATTCTATAGAATTTCTCTCTATTGGCCTATATAAATCTAATAAAAGATTTAAACTTTTTGAGCCGAGGAAAATATTTTAAGAATCAAAGATCTGAAGTCTTCACATTGGTTCATTCCACTTCTGCTTTATGGATGGTTTTTAGTTCCTTCTCTGAGTCAAACTTACCTGTCCTATGAATCATTTCTCTAAGATTCTACTCTTTTTCTTATACAGAAGTATTCTTCTGAGAATACTTATTAATTGCTGGTTTATACTGGTTTATACCCTTCCCAGGTGATAGCTACTTAGGGGACAAGTAACATTTCTGAGAACATTATTTTCTTGGGGAGGACACAGTGCTACAGTTAACACTAGTAAACTGAATGATAAAATTGTCAGAAGAGGTACAGGATAGTAGAGAGATATTTTTTGTTGAAGAAACTTTTTTTCCTTATGTTACTTTATAGTGACTATGAGTTACTCTATACTTATTTCTTGGCATGTTCACAACATCAATATGATAATGGGTAATAAATGTCTGATATCTGAGGCACCTGGGTGGCACAGTTGGTTCAGTATCCGACTTCGGCTCAGGTCATGATCTCAGGGTTCGTGATTTTGAGTTCGAGCCCCATGTCGCGCTCTGTGCTGACAGCTTAGATCCTGGAGCCTGCTTTGGATTCTGTGTGTGTCTCTCTCTCTACCCCTTCTCCACTCACACTCTGTCTCTCTCTCACTCTCTCAAAAGTAAACATTAATTTTTTTTAAAACAATAAATAGTCTGATATCTTTGTAAAAGGAACTTAATATAGATATACTTTTTGGAGGCTGTTCCTCTTATCTAAGTTTATTTAGCAGTTATTTCTTACATTCCAATTACTATTAGCATATTTTTTCTTGATATAAAAGCAATTAAACTTAAAGTGAAAATACTGCCCCACACTGTTTTGCTGTATAGTTTGTAAATGTTTTTAACATCTAGCAATTTTATATGTGAGTAGGAATGAAAAGGAGATTTCTCCTGTTTTCTTGGTCCTCATCTTGACCAAAAGTCAACTGTGTTTTTAAATACAGAGCTTTGGATTACTGAATGCTTACATTTGATAAACAAATGAGCTCTTCTTTATGGGTCGCCTAACCTTGTTGCAGGAGAAAATAAGAGAATAAGCCTTTTGTGTGATTGCGTATTTGGGGAAATTTAGGAGGGAAAGGACAAGTGTAGAGTCTGCTAGGTTCAGCTTACACATGCCGAGGATCCATTCTTGAAGAACTGTTCCAAAGTGTGGTGCCCAGAAGGTGCCCTGTAAGTGACTACAGAGGCCTCTAGTGACAGCTGCTGATAAATGACCTTTCTATCCCCATCAGTGGCAATCCAATCTTCAGATCTGTAGGAACTCTAAACTGTCTATTAGCAGAGTCACCAGCTTTCTGATTGAGAAATGATGAGTAACAACACCCTCCCCTGTCATGATTCTGTCCAGGTCATAACTTCGGGAAGAGTATTTAGTTTTTCCATTCATCCATTTTTAAATATTTACAGGCTATGAATATTATGTTGTTATCTGCATTTCTGAGTTAAGTCTAAAAGCAAATGTGACTGCAAAACAGATGACTGAAATGAGCCCATAGAAAATGTAAGAAAGAAAATTCTTCTAACTCTGAATTCTGACCAGGAATTACAGCAAGTAACAAGGAGCAAAGGTATCAAGGTGAATTATAAAGATTCATTTGATTACTTATGGGAGAGATAAAAATGGATCTAAGTGTATTAATGATATTCGGAGTTTAAATTTAAGGTTAACCTGTAAATTATGATGACTAGACATGTGGTAGTTAAATGGTAGCTGTTAAATAGAAAATAGTTATGCATACATAAATGTTTATAATTTTAGAATGCTTGGGACACCTGGCTGGCTCAGTCGGAAGAGCAGGTGACTTGGTCTCAGGGTCGTGAGTTCAAGCCCCACGTTGGGTATAGAGATTACTTAAAAATCAAATCTTTAAAAGCAAAAAGAATAATACTAAGCAAACTATAATTTTTTTCACATTTACCCTCTTACAGAACAATGAGGATCAAGGGATTTTTCTTTCACATCCTTTAACTGAAATTCCATAGGAAGATACTCAAATATAGTTCTGCCAAATAGTACATACAAGGTTTGTAAAAAGGAGTATTGAGCAGGCTTCAGCAGATACACATCATGTCAAAATTTACTAACCAAATAAATATTCTCAGCGACACTATAGATAGAAACATGTTGGATATCCTTGACATGTACAAATGCATGGCTTTAAAAATTGGATCTTGATGAAGATGGGTAAGATGATTTACTCTGGCTCATTTGCAAACATAAGTAATTTTCAAAACTCTGAGTTCTCTTTTTTAATTTAAATAAATGCATTTTTAGTGTAGCCAAAATATCCAGATGCGTAAAATAAAAAATTATGCATATTGGAAATGAGACAGTCACGGTCTCCTGATTTTCCATTTGAATTAGGCAAATATGGATTTGGTAGGTAGCATGTCTCCTGAAAATAGGGTTACATTTTATAAGAGTGATTAAGTGGTCCAGTGCTCAAAAAGTGAGATAACATTTTGAAATCAGCCAAGAACGCAAGGAACCTAGAAAAAGTTGATGAGTGCTCTTAGAAGGATCTTATGAGCAAGTTAGCTTCAATTTTCTGATTACTGCAACAAGGAATGAGAGAGAGAGAGAGAGAGAGAGAGAGAGAGAGAGAGAGAGAGACCACTACTGCCATCTGTTGGTCAAATAAAACACCAGCATCAAAATCTTCCCCCCAAACACTAAGGACTCTTGCTAACCCTCACTGGACTAGTTCCGGATAAACCTCGTATTCTGTTAGAATACCAAACAAGAGGCTATTGTTCAAATAAACTTCTCCTTTCTGTTCTGTACATTGTTCCTTCCCGGTGTGTTCTAAGAAAGGGAGAATGTTTGCACCCTGACACAAATCAAGAGATCTACAAAAACAGTTCATCTTGTAACTAAAGTTAACAGTGGTTCACTGTTTTCACATGTATGAATATGCGTGTGTGTGTGTGTGTGTGTGTGTGTGTGTGTGTGAGAGAGAGAGAGAGAGAGAGAGAGAGAGCGAGCTGGAGAGAGAGAGAGAGACAGGCAGATAGACAGACAGACAAAGAGAAATGAGTAGTGGAAAATGAGGGAAGTTTCTGGTATGGGGCACAAGTAGTTTGGAAATACTTTTCTTAACCATTCTGATTGAAAACATTATCTTCAGAAAATGACCTTAAGCTAGGATGCCAGAATTTTACTTCTTTGTTGTTCAAGTGTGGACCCTAAACCAGTTTTGTCAGCATTACCTGGCTGCTTGTTAAAAGTGTAAAATCCCAGGCTCAATCAAAGAGTGAGAATCTAATTCAGAAATTCATTTCTCTGAATCATAATCTGCATTTTAAAAAGATTCTAAAATGATTCTTATGCATGTCAAAGTTTAAGAAAGGATGTTTTACTTTGCTTCCATTAACGCATCAAAACATTGACATGTTTGCCTTAGATTTACTGATTCTAAAATGTACATTTTTAATTTATATTTTAACATCTTTAAAATTACGTTATGTATTATAATCTATAATGTCTCATATTTCAGATAGCGAAAGTGTTTTTCACTTCAGTAGTATATAATGTAATGATATATCTTGAAATTGGTGGAATCTTTGATTATGTGAAATATAGTAGGCATCATTTTGTTAAGCAGAGAACCAAGTAGGATAAAGCATAAAGCAGGTACAATAAAAATAGCTAATATTTTCTGAGCATTTATTACACACTACATATTTTGTTAAGTCATGCATTTTCTACTTAATCATGAAGCACTTTAACCAGCTCCATTTTATGGATAGAAATAAGACTTGAGTTAAATAAATTTCCACATCACCATATGGACTATGTTAGATTCAGATAACAATCAGGTCTCTCTGATTCCAGAGGTCATGCTCTTAACCATGAAGCTATTGCTTCTGACAGATTTTTCTGTTACTGTAGAAGTAGCAGGAAAGGGTAGAAATGAGAAAAAGTCTAAAGTAGAACTTTTGTTTTGTTTTGTTTTGTTTTTGTTTTGTGGGGGGTAGGGAAGGGATATTAAGGTCCATGGACTTAGAGCTGGCAATGTTGGAGGCTGGAAATGTAAGAAAAGCATATGTAAAATAGAAGGTGATATTCAAAACTGCCAATGTATAAAAAAATTTCAGAACAGAAGAGAAGAAAAGGGCAGGCTGAAGTGAGGCTCTAAGCTGAGCACCTGGGAGTGGGGGAAAAGGTGTTAGTATTGGTGATGGTGAAGCATTGCCTTGTCTTGCTGTGTTATCAAGGGCCATCTCTCTACAGGTATTGGAAACACATCGATAGTAAGCCTGTGAAGAAAAGCAATGGGAATTTCCCAGTGTTTTATTTGCATCGATAGGGTTTTCTTCTTTTTAATTTCTCTAGTATTTTAATGTTACACAAAAATAAGAACATTTCCTATGGTAACACAATCCACATTTTACCTCCTACCTTTCTGCCAACTGCTATGACTGCAACCTTCATAAACTAGTTTGCTCAATGAGATCACCAACAGCTCCAAATTGAAGATGCTCAAGGTAAATGATGATAATAGTCTCTGTCATCAGTAGAGTACTTGCAATTTCCCAGGTACCCCAAGAAGACCTTTCTATATGACACCCACTGTGTTACTATGGCCACTCTAAAGATGAGGAAAGAGCTGCTTAGAGGACTTGAGAGCTTAATGTTGCACAAACAGTAAGTGATAGAGATGAAAGTTCCTAATTTTTATTCACATGATCAACTGGTAGAGGAGGCAGCTAAGGAAATATAAATGAAGTTGCTTCACACATAGCAAAAGTAACAAAAGACCTAGGGGCACCTGGGTGGCTCAGTCGGTTGAACGGACTACTCTTGATTTCGGTTCAGGTCATCATCCCAGGGTGGTGGGATCAAGCTCCAAGCTCAGCGTGGAGCCTGCCTAAGATTCTCTCTCTCTTTCCCTCTACCCCTCCCCACCTCTCATGCATTGTCTTTCTCTCTCAAATTAAAAAAAAAAAAAAAAAAAAAGGAAAAGGCCTAGTTTGCATGAAATAGTCTGACTTTTAGTTCTCCCAGGTTAATTCTGACTGAGGTCCCCATGCATTCTCAATATTATCCTTGATTGGACAAAGAACCATATGGTTAATTTTCAGAGAGTGGTTAACTATGGTAATTCAGAAACAATCAGAATTAGCCCTCATTCTTATTGAGTTTGGGTAATTCAGAAAGAGTGGGTTCCATTCAGATTATTTTGTTCACTTCAGTCAAGTAATTGGCTACCAAATACTTAAAACCAGAAAGATAAGCAAAGAAGTATTTGCATGACTTGGCCCAAACCACATGCAAATGTGATCTCTAACGAATAACAGCATCCTACCTCTGAATCCTCAGGGCAGGGATTCTCTTTGCTCACATCAGTTTGGAAATAAGCATATTTATTACACTAAGTAATATTGTAAGTATTGCTAATAATGATGCTGGTAATCTCTTCCTGTAAAAGGCTGCACTCACTGTTGTTGTAAGCCCCTTCCTGCTGATAAATTGCCCACAGGTTAAGGCAAGTCTCTTATAAATACTGCGGTGTGCCAGCCCAGGAGAATAAAGTAAGCACAACTTCAAAATAATTATGGCAAAAAGCCATTTCCTATTGTCACTAAGTGTTTTAAAGGTTTTTATAATATAATAAAAACATGCCCTAGCAATTTGTCGTCTCATAATATATACTTTCTTTTACAATCGGAAAATTTATTAAATAAACAGTCCATCATCTTAATTGGTATGAGAGCATGCCTGAGTCCTGAGGAGAATGAATTCCCTCAGGCACCCTTAGAAGATGATCTGTTCAGCTTAAAAGGCGCTTTCCTGCTGGGTGGATACTGTTCCAATCTGTTTATCTCTGTAAGTCTAGGAACACTTTCCGTATTTTCATATATTTCTCCCCATATTATTTGAACACATAGAGAAGGAATATTGTTACCAAGTGACTTTTTCTCATGTGTGCCTCAATGGAATTCTATTTTCAAAACATAAAAGTAGAGAAATACTGGCACGATCATAGGTGGAGAAAAATGGGAGGGGAAAAAAGGAAAGCAAGTCATCTTTTTCATCTTGAAAGAGAAGCCTGTATTTCTAATATTTTGCTTGTGGGATTTTGGTTCTGAAACTGCAAATAAGGATCTCTTAGATTTTGTGGTTCTAAATTTATTTTGGTGAAGCATGTTGCAAACCCAAACCTCCCTAATCAATACAGATAGTCTAAACTGCTTCATCTTGGGGCGCCTGGGTGGCTCACTCAGTTGAGCAACCGACTTCGGCTCAGGTCATGATCTCAGGGTTTGTGAGTCGCCGCCCCGCGTGGGGCTCTGTGCTGACAGCTCGGAGCCTGGAGCCTGCTTCGGACGGATTCTGTGTCTCCCTCTCTCTGCCCCTCCCCCATGCATGCTGGGTCTCTCTGTGTCTCAGAAATAAATAAACATTAAAAAAAAATGGTTTTTAAAATAAACTGCTTCATCTTTTCCTCTCAATGATGTAAAATTTGCTTCTTTTCTGAAAGGAATGTTTTCAAGCATTGCTTATATAATCATGATCCTAATCTCTGCCCCCCCCACCTTTGTTTTTCTTAAGAAATGAGGAGAGAATCTTAGACCAGTAGAAAAGTCAAGGAAGAAAAAAGTGGATCTTTTTCTGCAATATTTCAATTGCATTATATAAAAACTGGGTTACTCCCTCCCTAGAATGCATTCTTAGCCTTAAACTTCATAGTTGATTTCTTACTCTTTCTACTTTTGTCATTTAGCTTCCTTTCCCTTTTTGGATATTATTAATAAGATTATTTGCCAGGGAATTTGAACATAATCCTACTGAATTGCTACAATTAGCTTTGTATTCCAGGTGTTATTAATATCTTTCTGTTCTTGTTGTTGTTGTAAAAATTGAATTTTTTTGTTATTTTGCTAAGGTTACTTTGGTTAAAAGGCCATTATAAGAGTTAATAGTTATTTAGGACTACCATGTGCCAGGCACTTTACAAATCATCTCAACAAAACTACAAATTATCATCATTCTACAAATGATGAAATAATGAAGTAATATTGATACAAGCTGGCTGAGTCCAAGGACCCAGTGGGGAATCCCACAGGACCTGTCAAGAGGGTCCTTGGCTTCGTGTAGGACAGAAATCAAACTCAAGCCAAGAGGAAGTGAGAGCAAGGTTTACTGAACGTACAGAGAGAATGAGGATACAGACATCGTCTAGGAGACGTGGAAAGGTAAGAAGAATGAGTCTCATCTTTGCTTGGGGTCTGGGGTTTTTACTGAGGATTGTGGTCCTGTGCACACATCTTCTCAGGCATCCAGGAACAAAGATGAGTGTTTAGATGTCCTCCATAAGTCACTTATTCCCTGGAGCTAGGGTTCTTGGTGAGTCAGTGGGCTTGGAAAACATTCACGATGACCCCATCCGGTCACTCCCTAGATGTTATCTATTGTGCTCCTGGAAGACTCCAAAGAAATCATTAACTCCTTGACCTGTATAAGGAGGACATACATTATCTGAATTATAAGCCATGTGTAAGGTGGCGATGCAGGTTCCTAGCAAGAATAGAAGCAGGAAAAGGAGCAAAAAAGTGGTTTTTTTCCATGGGGTCCCTTTAGTTTCCCTGTCTCAATGTAAAGTGTATATTAGAAAGAAAATATAATGCAGCATAATGAAGTATAGCCAACAGGTACAGCATACGGTTTGAATTTGAACTCTTACCTGTTGTGGTGCAAAGCATGTTCTTTTTTCACTATACCAATTTTGCGGTAAGTGATTAATCTGTTACATGAAAATACCAACATTAGCTGTGCTGTTTCAGGCCCTAGAAAAGATAAAGTGTGAAGACTAGTTACCACAAAAGAAACAGTGGTATCTCTTTAAGGTAGAAAAGATCTAAATATGAGGATTCATTTAGAAAAATAATAACCATGGACATATTATACACAATCCAAGTACTTACACATGTTGTAGGAAAAGGTAACTTTGTTTTAGAGAAATCACATATATAATTTGAATTTCTCCCTGCTGAAAAGGAATTTATTCACTCCCTCTGAGCAAAACAAACTCAAAAATACTGATATCCTTATCTTTAGTCTATTGGAAAACCATACTGAAGTAATACCTATGACTCATCCCTCAATTTATTCCATTTTTTATTCTTAGTTTCTCTTTTGGAAAAAAAAAAATAGTCGTGGTCATTTAAACAATAATAAGATTTAAAATTTTTGAAATCAGTTCCTACATGGAAACATTGGTTCTGTTAAAAAGAAAGCCACAAGCCCAAGATGGAGTCATTTGCCTGCAGGACAGCAAAACAAGACTTAATTGCAGTTCCAACTTCTCCAGGGTGGAATTTTAAGCCAATCAGTCTGGAATTTTCTGTTTAGCACCAATGAGGTAATCTGTCACTTGGGCCTTCTTCATTCCTCCCAAAGGAAGATGAAGTGCTCCACCCAGTAAGACTTCCTGTTTTTCTCCCTAAGGGAAGGTGACCTTACCTGAAACAATTTTTTCTTCTTTTGCTAATAACTTCTTGCCCCACCCTTCTTCCTATAAAAACCTCCCATTTACTGGACAGCTTCTCAGAGGAACTTTACTCTACTTGCTGCCCTATTTATAAATCGCTTCACAAAGACAATTCGATCTTCAAATTTATTTGGTTGAATTTTTGTTTTCTTAAACAGTTGTTTTTCTTGTTTTTCCTCTATTTAACTTTTTTTTTTTTTTTTTTTTTTTTTACTTAAAACAATAAGAAAGCCTGGTGATTTGATTTTATAGAATAAAAATAAAGGAAAGTTCAAGTGATTATCCCCAATATACAAACTCCTTCAACATAGAAGTACAGGGCAGAAGAGAGAAGTTTGTTTTCTATAATGAGTTATCTTGATAGGCTTTATGTACCAATTCAAAGCACTGTATAATTGCTCATTTTTCCTGTCTTTGCCTATAGTTATAATGAGAAAGAGAGGAAAAGTTAATTTTCCTACTTAATACTCATGTTTTGCTTCATTCTGAATTCGGAAAAATTTAATAGCTTTAGCACATGGTAGAAATCATGTTTATTTTAGTCCTAAGACCCTGACATATTTTTCTAGCACATGGTAGACAGAGACCCCTATTTATGCATTTAGCTCATGTTTTTATTTATGCCTTAGTGTTTTTAAAAATACCAGATCAAATTGTAAGCCAATCCATAATGTCTTCTGCATAACTGTGCGGGAGTTAAACCACAAATATTATCTATATTTATATTGGGCTGCCCCACCCCTTGGCTGTCTCCTCAGCCCTGGTTTACTAAGGCTGACACTCCTGGGTATGGTGGCGCCATTTCCATTTGGCATAGCTGTCTACACCGGCCTTTCCCTTCTGTTGTCTGTCTTTGGCACAAACCAGTGAATGAAGTCATGCAAAAATGTGTGGCTAGTCATTGGGGATGCCTGGGACTGTGATAATGGAGACAGTTAATCTGGCAGTGTGTCCTATGGTTTCTGAATTATCTCCTCTCTATACAGGTTTTTGGCTGGCCTGATAAATGTATGCTAAACTTTATATGCACAGGAGCAGTGCATTTAAGAGCAGAGTGCATGAAGTAGTGTACTAAAATGCATAGAAGTCACCCCAAGCTGCCATCTGGCCAGCAAATTCTCATTGAGCTATTCCCATAGTCCTTTAGCTTGGCTTTTTATGCACATATACTTTGTTGGAAGATAGAGACAATACTTTGTGGTTGTATATACACTCCTGTTAAGTTCCAGGTATACTGATGATCCAGTTGTATAACAGCCTAACACTTCTATATAAGTCTACAGATCTGTGAATTGGAAAAAGCTTCAGGTGTTTTCAGAGGAGTTACTGGTCAATCATAAGTATTTATCATAAGAGCTTACTATGTGCCCAGAATCTTTAAAAGAAGAGGAGAGGGAGTGGGTGGGGAAGAAAGAGAAGATTGTTTATAAGTCTAATTTTGGTGACAGGAAAAGGAGAAACTGGCTAAAAGTATGAAAGAACTCTCAGAGATTGTAAAACTGACTTTGGCTTCATAGTCAGGTGAGGTTTGGTGCAGCAGGCAAATTGGAGCTGGGCACTGACTTGGAGTCCTGGGTAAAGGATCATTAACACCATCGACTAATATTCAGTGGGTGTCTGTAATATGCACAGTGCAATGTGATTGTACAAGATGTGGGGAAACAAAGTAATATAAGATACACACTTTTTACTCAGGGTTTCACAATCTAATAAGAAACACATCAATAGAAAAATAAATAGTAATCCATCCCAACAGATTATAATGCTAAATAAGAGATTCTGACAGCAAGTGTAACATAAAGTCAGAAGAGTGGGATTAGCTGGCCAAGAAGGAATGCATGCATGAGGTGGAATTTAAAATGGTCTTTAATTGGTGAGCTGATCTTGGATATGTACAAAATACACCCCCAAAGATTTGTTATCTCCAACATGCATAATTAAACAGACACAGGGTTTGTGTCAAGAATAGTGGGACTAAGTGAGAATTAAAGACAAAGAGTTGTGAATTATAGGGTCATAAATTTGGAAGAGACTAGACTATCACTTAACTCAAATGTGGCAATTGCTTTTACAACCATGAAGCTTCTATAAAACCACTTTATAGTGGTAGCAGGTGTGCTATTGAGTACATTATGCCTGGATTGGGTAGGACTATTCATGCCAGGCTTAAAGGTTTATGCATCATCCTCCAAGAGAAAAAGAATCACTGAAAAAAATTAACGAGGCAAAACGTGTATAAAAAAATATATATGCAGATACTATATATTAAAATCTCACAATCAATATACCAGTTATCAGATCCAATTAGAAGACATGAGCAGGCAGATCAATGAAGAAACTATTGAATTTGTCAAACTATAAGGAGTGTGCTTTAGACAAAGTGTGGTGGCAGCAGAAATATTGAAATGATGGGTCCATTGTTAAAGAGAGGCTGAAGAAAATACTACTTTAGTGGGGGGGGGGGACGCCCATTAATTTCAGTTTTTGGCATGCTTTTTTTTTAATGTTTATCCATTTATTTTGAGAAAGAGAGAGAGAGAGGAAGCAAATATGCAGGGGAGGGGCAGAGAGAGAGAATTCCAAACAGGCTTCACACTGTCAGCACAGGGCCCAACATGGGGCTCGATCTCATGAACCGAGAGATCATGCCCTGTGCTGAAATCAAGAATCAGATACCCAACCAACTGAGCCACCCTGGTGCCCTTAGGCATGCTTATTTTGAGTTAACAGTGGAGCAAGACAGAAATTTAGCATAAAGGTTGGCATATAAGACTGACACATTCCAGTCTCCACCTACAGGTAGAGAGAGAATGGTATCTCTTGGGTGCCTTCAGCTTGATCATTGAGCATGGTGTGAGGTCTTCATCCTGCATCATAATGGAGGTTAAGACTGGGATTATAAAAAGAAGTCACAGTTATCACAAAATTGAAAAAAATTCTAGGTCTTTCTGGTTTGTAAAACTGACAAGTTGAGCTCTAAATCCGCTCTTCTTCCCACATGCTCAGAAAGATTTCAGGTGTGTTTTACGTCTATCTGTGTGGCAAAATGCAAACCACAGTGGAACTTACTGGCAAGTCTCAGATCCTCACACCAATGCTGTTACTTTGTTAAGTGGAGAGCAGCAGCAGAAAATTTACATATAAATATTTCTTTCTTGCAGAATGTAGCAGCCTTAAAATCTTTATTTCCCGTCCCCTCCAGCCTTCCAAAAAAAGGAAAAGAAGGAAGGATGGAAAGGGAAGGAAGGAAGGAAGGAAGGAAGGAAGGAAGGAAGGAAGGAAGGAAGGAAAGGAAGAAAGAAAGAGAGAAAGAAAGAAAAGAAAGAAAGAAAGATTTCCTTCTATATCTAATTTCTGCATCCAGATGAATACCGATCATAGATGAATATCACATCCAGATGATGTGATAGCAGGCTGAAGATGAACATAAAGCCAGTAAGTGGAGAGATCAATAAACAATATGGTCAGATCCATTCCACACAACACTTTTAATGCACCATATTGAATTAATACAAATGCCTTTGGTACAATAGCAAAATTATTTATGAAACAATAGAAAATCTGCTCTTAAGTAGAAAAAAAGCACTGCACACGATTTCAGTGAAAAAAAGAACCAGATGTTACACATACTTAAAAAAAACACAATCCCATATGCAGTTACCCATGAAATATTCAACACATACATAAGTTTAGGGCTTACTGGCATGATTTCTTTCCTCCCTCTCACCTTCATGCTAATCTTCCACATGTCAGCATTTCTTTGAAATCAGGGTGTATTACTAAAGTGGAGTATAGAGAGCCAACTGAGGATTGATTCCAGTTGAAATTTTTGTAGAATGCCAGGGATGTCCTCATCTGTGAAAGGAAGAGGGTGCAGTCACTACATGTCAGGAATGTAGGCGTGCAGGCAGTGCTGTGTACCATTTGCTATCTCCAGAACCAGAAATGGATTGATTTCTGCAAATAAAATTAATAACAGCAATGTGGTGCAAGGACAGGGGTTATTTATGTAGTCCAGATTCCTATACTAAGGATGAAAAAGTAGACATGAGTTTATCAATTAAATTCCCACCAATGGGAGTCACCTAAAATGTCTCAACTACAAAATCAAACCCTTTAATTCTGTAGTCTGATTGAAATACATTTGTATATTGAAGTTTTTTTTAAAGATAATATTGAATAAAAAGCAGCCAACTATACCAACCATATGTTTACCCACTTGTCTTTTCAACTGACACAGAAGCCCCAGGAACTTCTTGCATTTAGGATTTTTGTTAACTGTGCTTTACTAATGTTCTTAGACTTTTTAACATGGATTTTATTTTATTTCATTTTTGCTCACAATTAGACCTGGTATATTCTAAAGCCTAGAGCCATTGTTAGGAAATACGTGGATACTCTGTCACCCACTCAAAAATGGAGACCTTTTGTTTTTATACGCTAGCTTATTTCTTTATAAATTTAACAACACTGGGACTGTCTCATGTGCCCACACTGCTGTCAGATTTCTCTCTGAAAATAAGAGTCAGTCGCTTTTCAAAGAATCGCAGGATCCTTGATCCTAGGGGGTTTAAAGAGCACTGAAGGTGGACAGCAGTGGGTTTTTCCTAGACTTATAGCTAAGCCCCTATAGGAAAACTTGGATCTCCAGGCTAGAGGAGATGTTCTAAACACAATTACTATTTCACTAAGGGTACAAATATATCAATCAACATCTCCTTTTTTTTTTTTTTTAATATTAGAACACTGATGGACAAGCTTTCCCAATACTTTACAAAACATATTTTAACAACATTCCTTCCTTCATTCAAAACAGTCCCTTATCTAGGTATTTGGGATTCATTAATCAGCAAAGACAGAAAGACTCCTTGGTCTCCATAAAGCACCTCCATAAAGCATCAAAGATGATATAAATTTAGAATTAGATATGAATATGGATATATAAATATATAAGGATATCTAAATAGGGAAATAGCATTTTTTCAACTTTTTAAATTTAAATTTTAGTTAATACACAGTGCAATATTGGTTTCAGAAGTAGAATTCAGTGATTCATCACTTATATACAACACCCAGTACTCAACACAAGTGTCCTCCTTGGAGAACTAACATTTATATGATACACACACACACACACACACACACACACACACACACACACACATACCAATTCAAAATAAACTCATTTACATATATGCATACATGCAGCTATCCTAACAGACATGTATGGCTTCTACATAGAATTTCTTACAAGACAAGCAGACTTCAGGGTATTTTGCTTGAGAACAGAGTTTTGGCTTGTCAATTTAATCTGCTTTCCATAATAAGGAAAAAGCATGGTATAGGCATAGCAAATCTTCTCATAACGTATGTAGAGGATTTTTCTAAAACTTACCCATAACCCTTATAACACATTTCAATACAAAAAAAAAAAAATAATTTGAGCTGGGCCACAGAAATAAATGCCTCACAAAATGATGAAGAAAAATAAAAGTAGATGGAGAAGGGTACAAAAAATGTAAATCAGCACATCATTACCTACCGTGAGTGGGGATAATGTATAAATTGTTCCCATTGTCAGGACTGAGCGGAGCCCCCTGAGCTACCGTAGAAAGTACTGTAGCTGATGATGTGCCATTTAGTTATCAGATATTCACCACTGGACATACTCTAAACTTGCTCAGTTGGAAGAGCTCACCTATTTGGGATTAATTAAGATAAGCAGAGACTTTCTTTCAGCATTGTCTTCCCTTCCAAAAAAAAAAAAAAATCTGCAAGGTGAGCACTGATGAAAGGAATACTTAAAAACCATGTTGACAATTGAACATAGAGGGGAAAGAAAGAGAAGGAAACCAAGGAACAGACTCTTAACTGTAGAGAACAAACTGATCATTACCAGAGGGGAGGTGGGTAAGGACGTGTGTTACGTAAGTGATGGAGATTAAAGAGGGCACTTGTGATAAGCTCTGGGTATTGTATGGAAGTGCTGAATCATTGTGTTGTACACCTGAAACTAATACTATGCTGCATGTTAACTAACTGGAGTTTAAATAAAAACTTAAAAAAATTAAAAAACAACTCTTTTAAGAAATTAGCAATTATGATTGTTGATATTAAAAACTGTGCTTTAATAAGTTTCTTCTCTTTTCCTCCTTCCTTCTCCTTCCTCTATCACTTCCAATATATCTTTCTTCCACACCCAGTTATATTTTTTCTTAAAAAATAAGCAATGAGAAGAAAATTCTATAACTCCTTAAATCTGTGCATATTTGAGAAGACAGTGGGTCAAGTGTAAAGTTGGGAAGAAGACAAGACTATGAACGACTGACTAATAGCCCGTGTGGAAATAGAAACCAAAGACTGGCACTTAAAATATTCCAGGGGCACCTGGGTGGCTCAGTCAGTTAAGCATCTAACTCTTGAATTAGGCTTAGGTCATGAACTCACAATTTATGAGACCGAGCTCTCTGTCAGGCTTTATGCTGACAGCAAGGAGCCAGGCCAGCTTGGAATTCTCTCTCTTTCCTTTCTCTGCCTCTCTCTCTCTCTCTCTCTTTCTCTCAAAATACATAAATAAATATTTAAAAAAATAAACAAAAATAAATTATCCCAGACAACAGAATGGTTGTTATAAGTGGTTTTGGCTGTTACTAGCCATTCTGCAGGGTACATAGTCATAGAGTTACAAAGTGTGATGGTTTTTAGTAAAGACCTGGATTTTAGGTTTGAAGCTTTAGAGATGAGGTGCACCAGTAAGACAGATAAGCATAAACATGGACAATGTAGTTAGATGACCCATGGATGTCCACTTCAGCAGGAAGACACTGGCTTTGAGGAACTCAGTCTTTGGATATGGGACTCTAAGTCACCAACTGAATTCTGAGGTAGTCCCGGCTCCCACATAAGGGAGTAAATCAGAGCAAAGCAAGGTTCATTCATCCCAGGCACAACTAAGGGATTAGACAGGCAATGAGAACATGAATTAAAGTGGAAACCAAATCAGAAGCTGAGGCCAGTGACAAGCACAGTTAGGACTTTGAGCACAGACATTCTGTTATCAAAAACATTTTCAAAGTGAGGACACCAGAGAGGGTTCAAAACTGTGAGGCTCAAGGGTCAACCACCTGTGACCCAAGGTCTCAGGTCAGATTTGCCACAAATATGACTAGTGGCACAGTACAGATCCCACATTGTGATCTGGATTAGTTTAGTGCTAATCAAGAGTCCAGAAAAAGATGCTACCATTTATCAGATTCCTTCTATATGTCTGGCCAAGTATCAGATGCTTTGCATACCACTCTTTAAGGTAGGCAGCATTAATTCCATTATGGTGATAAAGGAATTAAAGGCAAAAAAGAGTCTGGCTTAAACTCTTAAGTCAAGATTGTTCTAGGAGTTAAGGCAGGGTTGATTACATGGAGAGGGATCTGAAAGAGCTGAGGAAAGCACAGTGAGCTTAATGGACAGAGGGTCATTCAGCTGACTTCCTGGCAGCATTCTCATCTATAAGTCTTGTAGTCACCTACCACATGGAGTAGTCATGGGGGTTTTGGTATCTACTCAAGATTGTAAGGTGAAATTCTATTACATGCCAGAAATATCTAGGCACTGGGAATAGTCACGAACTAGTTGGTGTCTATTCTCGCAGAGTCCATGTACTAGTAGTTGATGCCCAAATGGGTTTCTAAACCAATTGTGCAAATCTCATGTCCAATATAGACTTGTGAGATATGTCCTCAGCTGAGGACATTTGAAGAAGTTTTTCTTTCCAAAAAAATTATGATCCTTCCCTTTCATAATGCGAGCACAAAGCAACATAGCTCAGTGTGCAGTTGAGACCGAGGATGACAATGGTGTGGGAAGCATGGGTCCCTGATGACATTATTGAGCATCTGGTCAGACTATTCTACAACCTGCTCTGTTAACAGACTGCAGTTATGCGAAATCATTTCTTGACTCTTTAATGTGTAAGCTATTATAAATTTGGTTTGTTCTATAATTTGTAGTTAAAATTTGCCAACTCGTTACACAGACCGAGAGCTGAATCAAAGTATCTGTCGTGTAGGCTAATTTTAGTACATAAGACAGGCCTTTGAAGAGACATAGTCAAAGAGTATTGTCTAGGTTGGGATAGGGCAGGTGAAGAGAGAGATGGAATCCAAATTGTAACAGATAGAAGAGTAGCATTGAAAGGATACAAAGAAAATGGCCGATAAAAAAGCCCAACATGAGATGTGAAAGTTCTCCTCTAAAAACAAAACAAAACAAAAGTATAAGGGGAAGAACTAGAGTCAGCCAGCAAGTTGCCTTCCCAAAATATTTTTGGAAATAAAATTTACTTTTCCCAGAATTTCCGGAGCAGATTTAGTGCCCACCATTTCTGTTTGTCTATATTGGTTTTAAAGGTAGGGGTCGTAGAGTATCCAGTCAGAGTCAAATAGCATTGATCTTGATAATTTTCATTGCAATGAATTCATTATCTCCTGTGAACAGCCCTTGCACTACTCTTCTGTTTCTACACTGGGCTCGTTTTATGCTCTGGGAGATATTAATACGAAGGTAGAGTCAGTGTAGGGCAGGAAAAAAATGAATTTGGTATAGAAAAGTCTTAGATTTAAATCTCAATTTTAAAATAGACATTTTAGGATAACCAGCTGTTATTATCACGGCTTATTCCTCCTGGATAGCAATATTTTTTCAATATTTAATTGAATTCTCAAACTTAAGGACAGGAGGCTTTTTAAAAAATAATAGAAAACTACTAGTATTATAAGGAATGTGTACATTTAAAATATCAAAATATCCTTTTCAAAAGACTGAACTTGAACAAAGGGACCTCAAGAATGTTGGTAAACACTAGCATCAACTATAGTAGCAATTAAGTATTTCTTATACTTTGAAAACTTTAAATACTGTTATTTTAGAAAGAGCACAGTTCTATATAGAATAATATAAAATTAAAACAATAGCTCATTGTTAAAGTTCCATGCTAAGGATACCAGACATAATTGAGTTACATTAACTCACACGAAATAGGACCCAGTGGTCACATCCTGATTACCATTCTCAATTAACACTGCTACATTTTTTAATGCCTATGTTTAATGTCAAAGCATTAAGAGGATTCCAGGATAAGAAATCTATTAGTGTTTCAAAAATATGTTCCAAACCAGAGAGACTAGAAACAGAATGAAACCATATGTCATTTGCACTAAAGTGATAATTTCAGCAATATGAATTAATCAAGTTTCTCAAGGGAAGGCTATAATTTAAAAAGTAGTAAAGAAATTCAGTGTTAAGCACAAGGCTGAATCAGCTTGTTTAAGACACAAAACAACAGACTGAAAAAACTGTAGAAGTATTATACATGAGGGAGAGACCATTTCCACATCCCTAACTGCCAAATGCACGTATTCATATCAAATGATGACCTTTCCACTTGTTCTTGAGGACTAATGATGACCCTCCCAGGGCCTGGAAAAAGTATGCCTTCAATATATTTTTTTTGAATGAATGAAAACTCAAAAGAAAACAATATCAGAGAAAGAGAAAACTTAAAATTTAGGGTTATAATTGAAAGAAGCCTGGGCAGTGCAATCTGGATCTGGGTTCTAGTGCTGACTTTGCCATTAGTTATTTTTATAATAGCAAATTATTTGAAACCCAGTTATTACATCTCTAAGTTTGGATTACTAGGTCTCTAAAACCCTTTACAACTCTTCATTCTACCACAAAAACTATGGCTTAGCTTTAAAAAATTCGGCCATAAAATATCCCAGAAGTTGAGACAAAGGAAAGGAAATATGGAAAATGGCCAAAAATTAGTAACGGTAGATGATTTGAAAGATTGTGTTTGTTTTTAAGATTGGAACCATCTGAATAAAATTAGATGGAGACAATCCCTTAGGGTCTGAATATATTTAAATAGAAACAACCAATCTAAACTACAAAGAAGACATCCTTGAAGAAAATAGAAAGCAAAGCTTCCAAATAGGAGAGATAATATTTAGAAGTTGTTCGTTTATACATTCAGTCAACAAACACGTATTAAATGTGTTCTCCATGTCAGATATCCAGCTAGGCACAGAGGGTTTAAGGATAAGTGAGAGCCCCTGTCCTCCAGGAAGTATATCTGGCAATGAGTTCACAATCTAGTCGGGAAATGCAAGTCTGAGAATTTAAAAGAAAAAGCCACAAAAAAGAAATTCAGATAATAATAGTGTAGTCTTCAAGTTGAAATTTATGTATTTTTAAAACCAAAAAATGAATATAATTATCATTTTCATCTTCAATTTATTGGAAAAGCTAAATTAATTGACTTGAATATTAACTTGAAGTAGTTACAAGTTAAATGAGTAAAACAGGCTGAAATAGAATGTTCTCTTGCCATTTGACCTACGCAAAATGCATAATTGCTCTAAGCATCTTTAATTAGAGTGCTTAATATATGTATATTGAAACTCATTTGTTTTTTTCCATCTCAAGCAAGAAATTTGTAAAGATTAAGAATATTGGATAAAAAGAGTAAAATTTCTTTAAAAAATTTAAACACAAAACTAAACTGCTTTGCCAAAAGTTTCTATTAATTTCAAATGCATTACTTAAAAATTCCAAACTATTCTCGTGAGCAAAGAGCATTTTAATTATTTTATATTTTTGTTGTATTACCAAAAATGTATTATTTTTAAAATTTTGTATTTTTTTATTACTAGTTATGGTCCACATATTTCCATATGTTTAGCAATACATTTTCTCCTATGCAAATTGTCATGGCATTTACCACTTATTAGGACCTTGCTGTTCTATATTCTTCTAAGTTGTATGTACTTTTAAAATCAAATACGTTAAATCTTCATCATATTTCCTATAAACATTATTCTGTATGTAGAAGTTGCCTCTTTAGTGTAGACTTCTCTAATTCGATTGTTATACATTTAAAGCTTAATGTATATAAAACAGTTTTAAAACCATATAACATGATACTTTACTTAATGCCATTTGCAAAATATAACATTTTTAATGATAAACCCATTATTTTTAAAAATAATATAGTTCAATGATAAAATGTCAAGTTCTGGCATTATAACATAAGCAATACATAAATTATTAATAAATAAAATATATAGTTCAAATGTTACAGTCAAAAATAATTTGGAAGAAAACCAGCATTTTTTAATGTTTATTTTTTATTTTGAGAGAAAGAGAACAAACAGGGGAGGGGCAGAGAGAGAAAGAAAGAGAAAATCCAAGCAGGCTCTGCACTGACAGACGTGGGACTCGAACTCACAAAACATGAGAATATGACCTGAGCAGAAATCAAGAGTTGG
Organism: Panthera uncia; assembly: GCF_023721935.1. Lineage (NCBI taxonomy): Eukaryota > Metazoa > Chordata > Mammalia > Carnivora > Felidae > Panthera > Panthera uncia. The sequence continues at coordinate 38,940,942 of NC_064810.1, forward strand.
ATGCTTAACTGACTTGGCCACCCAGGTGCCCCTAAAAACAGGATTTATGAACAAAATTATTTTAAGCTGATGGTGCTATCAATAGGTTTATGGTAAGCTATACACAATAACACATGTAATAACAACAGCTAAGTTCTACTAAGTCCTTTCTGTGTATCGGGCACTGTGCTAAGTACTTTGTAAAAAGTATCTAATCCTTTGAAAGGAGAGTTTGACCTTTCTCTACAATAAACTTTATTATTTTGGGGATGAGCTCTTTTCAAAAATATCCTGGAAAACTTTGGAAATCTATAAGGCATTGTCAGTATTTGGAGCCTAAAGGAAATTTCGCTATTCTTCAGAACAGTAGTTCCCTGAAATGTTCATGGGTGCTATTTTATTTCCTTCCCTTCCCTTCCCTTCCCTTCCCTTCCCTTCCCTTCCCTTCCCTTCCACTCCACTCCACTCCACTCCACTCCATTCCATCCCATCCCTTCCCATCCCATCCTATCCTATCCTGCTTCATTTCATTTCTTTCTGAATTAGAAGGGAAATCCATGGTAAATGATTTTGGGAAATCCTGAGTGAAAACTAAATGTTTCTTTCCTACAGGACTTCTTAACACTTCTTGCAAACTTCTATGCATTGTCATTCTCCAAAGAGACAACAGGATATTCAGTATATTGACTATACACATTGACCACAGAAGGTCCTCTTTTCTTTTCTTTTTTTTCCCCTGTGAACCTAGAGATTCGTGGACTATTTTAAGTAATACTAGGTTAACAATTTGTTTAACAGTCCAATGGAAATGGCAATCAGGAGATTAGGTTACTAAGGCCCTTCCCAAGCAGTACTGATATTTAAAGGAAGCTCCCTTGTTTAACCATAAAACCCCACTCTTGGTGCATTCTGAAAGAGATACCTGTGCAGAGGGAGAAATTCAGAAGAGAAATGAAGTTGAGAGAAGGGATATGTTTATGAAGGCAAAATATTTTATGAGAACCATCAAAGTACCAGATACTTTTCCAACTTCTGGGGATGAACAAGTTTAAATGTGCTGTAAGGGAGATTGCTAAGTTAACAGTCACAATCCACAGGGAAAAAGTTAGGTGTTCCCCAGGAGCATAGAAAAAGAACACCCAGAGTTCTTGTAGGAGATGTCAGATAAGGATTAATGGAAAGGAGAGTTTTTACCTAAATATTGGAAATTTAATATAATTAATTGAGTCATAGATGGTGATGTACATTCCAAGAGGGTTAATAATCAGTATAAAGGCATGGAAGTGTGAAAGAATATGAAGGTTGTTTGGAAAAGCAAATGATTTGGTAGGCTGCAGGTAGGATTGGTAAAACATGAAGCTGGAAAAGTAATCAGGGATCAGATTATGAGAGCCTTGTTTTTTATATGAACAACATAATCTTTGTAAGATTTTAGGCAGGGAAGTGATCTGACTGAATAGTTCTTTTAGAAGGGTCACCTGGGAAGTCTGTGGAGGGTGAGAAAGTGGTAAGGTGAACAGTCAGGGGCAATACAACAGGTAAAGAAGTTTGAGGATTTAGATGTGTGATAAACAGGAGAAGATAGGGTAGGGAGGGAACCAAGTTGGGGCTCTATTTAAAGATATTTATAAGTTATGACAGGACTTGGTGACATGTTGACTGTGGATGTCTAGGATCAAAGAGGGTCTGAAGACAACAGCTTTGTCATGGAAACTGGGACCCCAATAGTGTTTTCCTTTCAAAAGGATCTGAGATCATTGCATGGTCTTATTTTTAAAATCAGAAAAAGGAATAGTCTTCAGGATAAGTGGTATATTCATAGTATTTTCATTCTTATGCCTATTTATTCAGACTATAAAAATAAAAATACATTATATTTTATACAATTATATTTTCAGATATAATTGATGTGATATTTGAGAGTATTTCCTTTCATGCTCTTTTTCTGAGAATATGGGGAGGAGCAGTGAGTGAATGTGTATGTTTATGGCTGTATGGTGAAGACCCAACTTCCATACCATGCTGCAGCCTGAGTTTCCATTTAATATTATTATATCATGAACATTTTCCCATCTGTTTTCATCTGTTTGAGCTGCTATAACAAAAATGTCATAGACTGGGTAGCTTAAACAACAAACATTTTTTACAGTTCGGCAGGCTAGAAAGTCCAAAGTCAGCAGATTTAGCGTTTGGCGAAAGCTTGCTTCCTGGTTCATAGATAGCCATCTTCTCTTTCTTCTCTTTTTTGGTTAATAGAGTGAGGGAACTCTCTAGAATCTCCCAGAGAATTAAAAGGGCACTAATCCCATTTCTGAGGGCTCTACCTTCATAACCTAATTACTTCCTAAAGTGCCTACTTCCTAACACCATCATATGGTGGGGATTAGGATTTCAACATATGAATTTGGGGGGACGTGGCATTCAGTCCATAACACCATCATTAGAAATTGTTCCTCAGAGTCATTGAAGTTCATTTTTAATGGCTATATTAGATTCTATTTCCTAACTGTCTGACTTAATTTAACTTTTTCCCTCTCTTTTAATATTTAAGTTCTTTCCTTTTTCTTTCTTTTTCTTTCCTTTTTCTCTTTCTTTTTTTTTTTCTATATAGAAGTCAGTGCCTTGATAAGTATCATTTCACCTAAGTTTTTTCAGATTTTTCTGATAATTTATTTGTCATAGATTCCTAGAAATGGAATTACTTTATCAGAGGCGATAAATATTCCTGATATTGTAGGAGTATTGAATTTTTTTTTCAGAAAGCTTGAAACATCTTGTTACTTATTAATTGGCCATTAATTATTTGACCTTCATTTAATATATTTAACCTATCTTTAAATTCTGTTTGTTAGATATTGTACAATTATTTTAATTCCGCTGGTTTAAAAATTAGCTAGAGATTGGGTTATTGCTAATTATAGTTCCTTGGAAAATGTGTTTTCTTTTTTCTAAAATAAATCATGTAATTTCTTTGCAAATTTAAGTTTTTCTAAATTTAATAAAAGTGGAAAAATCCATCAAGCATAGAAATTGTTTACTTCTTCTGTGTTTAACATATGTTTCTAGTTTTTGCTAAAATTAATATGTTCATGATAGAAAATTTGGAAAAATATGATAACATCTACAGGAAGAAATTACTTACAACCCTACCATCCAAAGAGAACCATCTCTAATGTGTGTTCCACAATGGCATTTTGGGGTTTTTTTGTTTGTTTTGTCACCAATCTGACCCAAGTGCCTAGAACAGTGCAGGGTATATGGTTGGTGTTTAGCAAACATTTGTTAAATAAATAAATATTTTAACTTGATTTTCAGTATTCTACATAGTTGTTTTTAATAGCTAACATGTATTGATCAATATGCCAAGCTTCATGCTAAATGTTCCATACAACATCTCATTTAATACAACAACTGTGTTTGGAGGAACCACCGTAGTGTTCAGTTGGCAAATCTGGAGTCTGAACTTGAAACAGACGATGTGGCCTGTAAAATTTCACATAATAGCCAATAGTTTAAGCTGTGGCAGGCTCCCAGGCACGTTGCCAATAGCAGGCATACTTCTAACCATCACACAATTCTGCCCCCTAAAAGGCAGATAGACCATCATTTTATTAGGATTTATTATTTTAAAACCACTTTTGTTTGTAATCCATTTCTTAAATCTCTAAGTGTTTGATTTCCTGGATTTAGTAGCATTTACTAAAACATTTCCATTTTTTGGGTAATTCTAATATGTTGTTAAATTAATTTGATTTTATCATTAGAAACAATATGTGGTCTGCATTCTGATGATTACTTGAAATTTGATTGCTATCAGTTGAAGTACTAAATCAAAGAAATTATTATTTATAAGGTTCCTGATTTAAACTAAGTAGTTTCTACCCTCTGAAAGATTGCTGATGGGCTCATTACAACTGCATAAGCAGCCCTCGATCTTTTTGGTCTTAGGACTCCTTTAATTTTTTTTTTTAATGTTTCTTTATATTTGAGAGAGAGAAGAAAGATATGAAGACAGAATTTGAAGCAGACTCCAGGCTCTGAGCTGTCAGCATAGAGCCCGATGAGGGCCTTGAACTCATGAGCCATGAGATCATGACCTGAGCTGAAGTCAGATGCTTAACCAACTGAGCCCAGGAGCCCCTCTTGGGACCCCTTTAGATTCTGAAAACTTATTGAAGATCCCAAAGAGCTTTCGTTTATGTGATTCAGTGCTATCTGTACTTACCATATTGGACATCAAAATTAGAAAAAAATTGTAAACACATAAACATTTCATTAGCTATCAGAGTGATGACTCATCACACATTAAATAATCTCTAGAAAACTCTACAGTACTCCTGTGAGGGACTGAGAGTGAAAAAGACAAATGATGTCATGGTGTTATGAAAATACTTTTGAGAATGTGGTTTCTGTGAAGAGTCCATGCTGATTCCCCGGGTGCCTAGATAATAACTCTTTGAGAACCACTGTACTACGCCGTGCTTAGTATTTTAATTTATCATTTAAAAATCCTTTCATGTTGATGGACAAAGAATAATACATCGTTCTTGTTTTAATTCGCATCCATTTGGGGGAACCTGAGTGTCTCATTAAGTGTCTGACTTTTAATTTCAGCTCAGATCATGATCTCACAGTTCGTGAGATCAAGCCACACATTGGGCTCTGTGCTGACAGCACAGGAGACCTGCTTGGGATTCTCTCTCTCCCTCTCTCTACCTCTCTTTCTCCCTCTCTCTCTCAAAAGTAAATAATAAAAACTTTTTTAAAAACTTGCATTTATTTGGATCATTATTTGTATTTTCCCTCTTATGATCTTCTCATTTTAATTTTTTTGTCTTTCACTTTTCCTAATTGTCCAATTCAAAATCTCTTCACATTTTCACTTGAAATGTTGACAATAACACAACTTTGCTTTTCATTTTCTTTCCAGCATGCTGATGCAAATTTATGTTACTCATTATCAACTGTTCTGGCAGACTTTAAGCTCATAAGCCCTCAGAATAAGTCTACCTGACTTCATATATGCCAGAGTTGATCCATGTGTGCCCTACAGACAGTTCCAGGAAAAGAAACCTGTCTTGAAACACTAATGATCTGTTTAACTTCTCTCTGAGAGTTTGTAACACATAACCTCCCTAATGTTTACCTCAAGGTAAGCTTCTTTTCACATTTTTTTCCTCATTCTGTTCTCAAAGGTGTAAGTCAGGAGAAAAGTCACAGGAAAAGACACAGGATAGACATGGATACCTTCACTCACTGTTATTGTGTCCCCCAAATTTACTTCTTAGTGCTCTTTTAGCCATTTGGGTCTTCAAACACTTGTCAGGATACCTGCTGTTTTATAAGACTCTTTTGCTATTTAATTGCATTCTCTTAGCTCTAAAAATTGTTTCTAAGTGATGCCTACACTTACATTTCTAGTCATCATCCATTTACATTTTTCACTTTAACATATAAAATTTGGATGCATTCTTAATAGATTATTGCAGGTGTCATATTGTTTCAACTGACATTGTATTGTCTTGTCTAGATATTAGTCATATTTCCTTCTGTAGAACATAACCTCCCATGTTTAAAAAAGCTTATCTAATTTTTCCACAATAAGGTTGAGTTTATCTCAAAAAAAAATCCCTTGCAGCATTTAGGTTTACAGAAATTATGTTCTGTCAAAATATTTTATAATGGTAGCATTAAATATTGCCCTAAGGAATAATATAGCTAAAAGTTGACTGAGAAATAATATCTTGGTGTTATGCCACATTAGAATAATTTTTTATTTCCTGGAGATAATATTTTATGGCCAGACTGTTGAAAGAGCATCTATATTTGCCCACATAGTAGAATATTTAAATGGGAAAGTTAAGGATTCATGATGCATTACTAAATTATGAATTCGACTGCTACCTCCATACATTCCTACTCATAAAAGCCCCCTTTCCACTTTGGACTAAATGAAGTGGTTAATAGTTTGGGCAGAGTATTTAGCTTCTGAAAATAGCCTGCAGATAAAGGATGACATTGGTGATAAATATAACATACAACTGACAATTTACATACAGTTCTGGTGCCTACAGTAGTACATGATAATTAGCAATCACCCCTGGCAACTCTCTGTATCCTCCCCTCCATCTGTTGCTTCACTTTGGGTTTTAGGCAACTAAAATATTGAGTATTTAGAATGTTTCTTGGTGCTATAAATTTTAGTTTTAAATATATACATACAGATAAGTGTAAAAGATTATATAATACAATTAATAATATTAGTGACTCAAGGACTCAAGAACTTTTCTGTATCTAGCATTGGTTAGACTACATGTCAGATATTTGAAAAACATCTTCAACCTTCATCTAGATATCTAGCATCACTTTAGATCTTGAAAAAGTGGTAAAATCAACTCTGAGCATTATGAGTGCAATATCATATAAAAGATTACATAGAATAGCTGAACATAGTCCGTACCAGGGAAATTTTCTCATGATGTTAAGAAAAGAAATATTGTGGGTTTTTTTGGAACACAAGACCAACTATTTAATGATATGAATGTGATGAACTCAGGAAACAAACTTTATAGTATAGTCATTAAAACATGGATGCTAGGAATCAGACTCCCTGGGTTGTAATCCATAATCAGCTATTTATTAGCCATGTAACCTTGATCAAGTTTCTTTACCTCTCTTTGCCTCAATTTTTCTCTTTGTCTCAATTTTTGCATTAGTAAAATGAGCAAAATAATAGTATCTCTAGGGTTGTTATGAGGATTGTTATGCTAATATTCATAAACACTTATAACAATGTCTGCCACAGAGTAAATTATATGTGGTTGTTAAATGGATAAAGAAAAAATAAACACTCTATGCTTATCTCATCTTTGTTCATTTTAATGTTGAAACTATGAACGAAGCTCAAAAATGTGCTTGTGCCTAATTAATCATAGAATTCTTATTGTTCTCATGTTATTCTTTTAAAGATAATCTTATTAAATATCAGTAATATCATGATAGAATGAATTCAGTTGACTTCTATCCACACTTATTATGAATAAAATATGTTTCCATTTGAAAAATAGGGTATCGGGGCGCCTGGGTGGCGCAGTCGGTTAAGCGTCCGACTTCAGCCAGGTCACGATCTCGCGGTCCGTGAGTTCGAGCCCCGCGTCAGGCTCTGGGCTGATGGCTCGGAGCCTGGAGCCTGTTTCCGATTCTGTGTCTCCCTCTCTCTCTGCCCCTCCCCCGTTCATGCTCTGTCTCTCTCTGTCCCAAAAATAAATAAAAAACGTTGGGAAAAAAAAATTAAAAAAAAAAAAAGAAAAATAGGGTATCTATTTTCATACTGACCATTGCTTGTTGGAAGTGTTCCAAATAAGACTAATGCCAATTAATATAATAGCTGACGGTGCTTACTAGTCAATGTACCAAAAATTCTTTTTAAAAGCTACAGAAAATCTTGTATTGCATGTGAGTATTTTTAGCTGAACAAGAGAACATAACTAAAACCCTGGAGGTATAGATTAGATAATTAGTCACAGTGTGCTCTTTGCAGATCCCAATAGAAATTAACTAAATCTAAACCACTAATGATGGACAGTATGACCTGAGAGTAAATAGTGGCCCTATTACTGTCTATTTGCTGACGTCTTCCTTTTTTAAAATGTGTTTTTAAAATACATAAATGTTTTCCTGTATCTTGGTCAGAATATCTTTAATTCTAGGATAGAAGATTTTATCCTAATGCTGTTAATTAGCAGTAAAATAATGATGGAGTAGGGACATAAAAGTAGTTACCTCTCGCCTATTTTTGATATAAATTCTAAATAAAAGGCAAGAAATGAAAGAAACTAACTTGTTTCCTGTTTTAAAAATATTAATACCACTAATATTCCTTAATAGTTGAATAATCTGGAATTTGAAAGTTAGAAAATAACACCTCAATGTTGTAGTTACATAGTGTATAATAAATATAAATAAAACACAAACGAAAAGCTATAGTTATCATCAAAATGTGGATATTTTGTTTATGTGAGTGACAACTGGTACTTTGTTCCTATTTTGGTAACTGGCTTGTCAGGCTGCCACTAAATACCTGCAGTCAGACTTTAGTAAACATCTCAGAAAGTAGGCGATATGAGCAAATTGAGCTTGTCAATAATTTATTAAGAGTAGCTTCGGGGCGCCTGGGTGGCTCAGTCGGTTGAGCAGCTGACTCCGGCTCAGGTCATGATCTCACAGTCTGTGAGTTCAAGCCCCGCGTCGAGCTCTGTACTGACAGCTCAGAGCCTGGAGCCTGTTTCGGATTCTGTGTCTCCCTCTCTCTGACCCTCCCCCGTTTATGCTCTGTCTCTCCCTGTCTCAAAAATAAATAAATGTTAAAAAAAAATAAAAATTAAGAAAAAAAAAAGAGTAGCTTCTCTATCAGTTAGCTTTTCCTAGGTCACAAACAACCCCAAAATTCAGGAGCTCAAAACAACAATCATTTATGGGTCAGACTGAGCTGGGTCAGACTGGGTTGATCTTAGGTGGGTTCATCCATCTATCTGCACTCAGCTGGTGGGATAGGTGGGTACTGGCCATCTGGGACAGCCTGGCACTCATGTTTGGGTATTGGTCAACTGATGTCTGGGGACAACAAGGATAACTGCATCATTCTCTCGTCATGCAGCAGTTAAATCTAGGCTTCTTCACAAAGCAGTCAAGAGTGAGAAAGTGAGGAAATAACATAGTCCTCTTGATGCTTGGGCTCAGAATCAGTACATCACTTCTGCCAAATTCTATTGGCCGAAGCAAGTTATAAGACCAGCCCAGAATCAAGGAATGGAGGAACAGACTCCACTTCTTAACAAAGAGTAACTGAAAGGAATTATGGTCACATCTGTAATTTACCACAGTCACTGCGGCTGATTTAGAAATAAGTCATGTTTTTTAACTGAGCTGAGGCCTAATCTAAGTACAGGGTGCACGTCATGAGCCCTATAATTGACAAACTGACTTTGTTTTTGGGTTTTGAGGTCTTCTCTGAATACTGTTAGCAAGGAGGTGGAAGCATGAAAAGAGCAGCCAGTCCACTTGGCTTCAGAAAGCCCTGAGATATTTTATCCATCACTCAGCTAACTTATTTGATTGTTGATTCACAAGAAAACATTTCCAGGCTAAAGCTCCTTGATTCCATGTGAGCAAGTCAAATCCCTATTCTTTCTTTACTTTAAACTGGGGGAATGGGAGTAGCCATTGCAGAAGTAAACAAAGTTTTTATTCATTGAAAAAAAACAAAAAAAACAAAAACCTTACTGAATTGGCCTCCCAAACTCCAGCATAATAGTGTAGTGTAAAGTTAGTATTTAAGTTACGTGCCTATGATCTCTAGCTGAAAGTATGTATGTATAATCTAAAGGGCTCTAATCATGCCTGTGGAAACATAACAAATGATGCTTATTATTTGTTTTGCTGTCCCAAGCACCAGAATCTTGCCTGAAGCTTACAGTGGAGGTCACCTGAATCTTTCTGAGCCTTCCAACGTGGATTTTTAAATAAAGGTGGCAAAAGGATTCATGGAGAAGAATGCACATGATATACATTAATGTTAGCACAGATAACATGCATATTCGTGTGTAAACACACAGCTGCTATTACATAACTGACCCATTTCTTTCTGTTTTTTTTCTTTTTTAAGCCAGATACTTGCTTGATGTCTCCTCTCATTCTCACTCCCTGTCTGTAATGAATAATCAAGTCATACAGATTCTATTTCCTTTAAGTTTTATTTAGATTACTACACATCTCCCTAAAATACGTTTCATTTCCTCGGATCTGTTGCCTATCCTGTTGCTGAAACAAACTCCCTACAATGTAATTTTTTTATTTCATTCCCCTAAAATTATATCATGACTCTGTGTGGCCTTCAGAATAAAATTCAAACTCACATCTACATAAAAAAGGATTTTAACTTATTCAATTAACTAATTAACCACAAGGTCAAGAACAAAACAATAGGTGCTGTATGTTGCCACATTCCCCAAATGAGGTAATGCACTTTGTAGGCAGAGTTACTAAGAGAGTGGCAAAACCTGATTTGCAACTCTTAACCTATTACCCACTTCCAGGCTGACGTTGTAGAGAAAATTCTGGAGTGCTTTAATATCCACCCTCCTCCTGTGCATGCACGTCCAAACATTGGCTGAAGGAAAGGTAATTTTCCCTCTCTTGATCTAAACCAAGTGTAAGGATCATGTAGAGAAACACTTGGCCCTTGAAATTTGTTAGTCATAGAAAGGGATACCAGAACTTTATCTTAAAATGTCCATGGAGGCTAAGTGTTTGATCACTGTTGGGGTTTCCTCCTTTGCTGCCACTGATGACAACATGTTGAGTTAAGCTACTCTCGAAAACTATTTTTATGTAATTAATGTATGCTTTCTTGTTTATAAATATTTATCTACTCCGCTGTTTACCATTAGTCCTTTGGTGCCCTTCCCCCAAATGGATGACATTGTAAAATAAAGGACTTTGAGAATTGGAAAAAAAAAAAAAAAAATTACTGGTTAGCAGAGTAAAGAGGCCACAACAGAAGCAAATTTCACTGAAAGCAGAAGAAAGGTATGTGTTATATTCTGACTTGTGGGCAAGATGTGTACCACGTGCAGGCTGAAGCCCTTTTTAAATGTCACATAAATGACTGGTAGGTAGGTTGCTGTGACTTGGGCAGAAGGATGGACCTCTGGATGCCCCAGAGGGGTCTGAAAGAGGGATCATCAGTAGAATGGACTATTTGAGATCAGTATTGCCCACCTCAGAAGCACTTCAGTCAGAGGTCCCCAGCAAGGTCTGTACCTGAGAAACCCAGGAAACTATCCACCAGGGAGTATCTGTATTGGCAAAACGACCACATTCACAGGGCAAGGTCCCTGGAGTCCTACTGTGCCTATCAAAAAGCTCTTTTCCTATTTCTCACATCTCCCTGGTTCTAGTCAGTAACCTATAAAGGGAACAGAGCAGCCCAGGGATGAATTGGGGATAAAGGGAAAACAGCAAGGTGATCCTTGCCCTGGGTAAACATTCCTTGCCCCTGGCGAAGAAACTGGAATTAGTATGTGAAAAATTAAAATGGGAAATAAAGGACGCTTGGAGATCACAAAAAGATAACACAACTTTTCTTTATGCAAACTTTCTTTCCCAGAAACTGATTGGAAAGCTTTCTAGAGCACATTTTTATCTGCAGTGTTGAGAAATACATAAAAATCTGATAACCTAACTTTGCAGTATTTGGTTCTTTCTAAAACTAACCTCCTCTTAGCCACAGATGGACTATGTATTTGAAGAGATAACATAAAACTCCTTCATGCTTCTCTCAGAGCAATAAAAATCAAAACCTGGGAAGTTTACTCAATGGTAACACATAAGTGTTTATAAAACACAGTGAATTCTCTGGTTAAAGGAGTTTAGAACCTGGGTAATATTCACTGGTAACCCCTCTGGTAACATTTTAATTATAATGCAGTGCCACTCCCCAGGCAATGAGTCCAATCTATTATAATATGAATAACAATCTATTTACTACAACACATTAAGAAATCCAAATATCTGGAACAGGTCATATCTCATTTGCTATTGCTGATTAAAACAAATAATGGAGTAAGATGACTTTCAGTCTCTCTCTGTCTTTCTCTCTCTCTCTTTTTAATCACCACTGCACTTGTGTCCAAGACTGTTTTGGAAATAAAGCTAATACTTTAATCCTTGAATAGATATAATTTTCTAAATTGTATTCATCATTGAAACTTAGTGTGAGAACTGTGTCTTTGAGCATTTTTTTCTAGTGATGATTTAAGAACTCTCCTGTATTGGTACTTTGTGTATTTTGTTGAATATTCCAAGGAGGTAATTTCTACACAGGTCATCATAATGCGCCAAAATACGACCTCTTGAGTTACGGAAAAGTGCAAACCGTCTTAGATAATTTTCTAATCACTTGTATGAATGACTCCTTGTTTCCCCCCTGTTCTTTCTCTGTGAATTACACAAACGGTATTTAAAGGATGGCCTAGAGCATGGAACTAGAGGCTCAGCCCAGGGGTACACAATGGGCAGAGCAGAACCCATCCCAGATGTGTCACTCTTCACCCAGTGTTAGAGGACAAGCTGCCTTTTTGCCACTCTCACATAGCAGTTGTCAGCTTTTGTGTGTGTGCGTGTGAGTTTCAAGGAGATTTCTCAGACTCCTGTTGGTATATCATTAGTTCCACTTTTCATAGAGAACAAAATCTTGAAAAGACAGATTATCTATGCGTATAGAAAATGATTTTCCCTGAAGGGCATTTTCTTTTCCTTTATCCAGTGTATTTTTAAATGTCTCAAGTGATGAGGCTGGCTGTTCAACCAAGTTCAAGAACACACTTTTTTTCAGCCCATTATCTATCATTGTGAATTCAAACCTGCTGTTTCTCTTTGCTGATAATCTATCATCTAACAAGAGCAAGGATGACTTTAAACCACAGGAGCAAAGAGCAGTCATGGACTTGGCTTACAAGGAGATTTATACATAGAACACACACAAAAATACATTCAATTCAGTATTTTCTTCTCAAGTTTTACACAATGCTCCACTCCCTATCCCTTCTAGAGACTTTGATAGTTATGATAGAGAATTACCAAATATTAAAAAGAAGAAAAATGAATGGATGAATCTAAACTGTATATCTAGTCTCTTAAAATTGATTTCCAGAATGTTATTTATAATGAGATATAAATCATTATTTTATGCACATAAATGGAAACCAGAAGGGATGTCCTACTGAAGGACTCTTTATCCTAAATGTCCTTATTCTTCCTTCATTATGCTATCTATGTTCCCAGGATAGCAACATTAATTTGACATGGCTGAATTATGCTACCTACTGTTTCCTGTATAGCACTTTCTGTGCCTGAGGCTAGGTTTCCTGCTTTGGGGATAGGGGGCAGAAAGACATTTCTAACTCTACTCTAGTATGAGAAGCAATTAAGCTACAAGTTGTTTAGCTGTAAGCAGTTACCTTCACAAACCTAATAAATTATTTGATTATATGGAATGCTTAGCACTTTGACCCCTTTTGGTAAATATGCATGAAATTGCAAAACTTGTGTTGTTTTCTTGGTTTTTGTCACTTAATTATTTTAACACTGTCCCTCTTATTCTGTGCTTTGGGATGCACAAATGGCAGATAGGATAGATGCGTATGTTCTCTTATTGCCAAATCAGTTGATTATATTGTCTCTGCTGCTACTACCCTCACGGTTTCAGTTGAAGATTTCACCACTTCTGCATACAGGCAAAAGCAGCATTTGCTGTTTTTGTCCCTTTTAATCAATTAAAAACCAACAAACAGGCATAAAACACTTCATGGACACTAATGAACCCAAAATAGTCTGGAATTAATTTCAAATTCACTACTAGTTTCAAAAATTAGCTAACACTGCAAATTGCACTGACCATGATAAGACCCTTAATGACAAGGCCTATTGTGTGAAATGTGCAAGTCAGCAGAAACACAAATGGAAACCTTTCAGCTTCAAACACTTCTAGCAGCATGTAAAACAAAGCAAGATGAAATCTGCATTAAAAAAAAAAAAACAGGAAGAAGAAGAAGCTTTAAGCAACTATACCTCACACCAGACCTAAGAACAAATCCCTTCAAAGTACACTTTCTTTTCTGCACACTCAAACCCATAAGAGACATGAGAGCAAAATTCTGTCTTTTTTTCCCCTGGAACCTCAATAATGATGTATCAGGAAGTCATAGTAGGTAATCTAAAGTGCCTATAACAGATAAGTATATAAATTACCTTTATTTTTATTATGAAAATTAATTTTAAAATGTGTAAAATTAAAGAACTTTGCATTATTATTTAATCTAACACAAAGAGAGATGAAATGTTGAATTATTACTTTCCTGGTGAACAATTCTCTAATCATGCTTTTATCTAAAATTCCTGAGATTCCTTTCTTTTAAGGAAGTACTCTGACAACTAAATCACAAATTTATTTTCATTCTCACTCTCCCTACGTACATTTACTATTTACAAATTTAAGGCAATGTAGACTCGTAGTAATAATTCCACATTATTTTTATTTGTGTTGCTATTTGTTTGCTTTTAGAGCAATACAACTTTGAGTTATAATTTTTGAAATAGTACAAATGGTACAAATAGCATGCTGCATCACAGTGCGTCCTCAAGCATCATACTCTCTGAGTTTAAATGCCAGTGTCGTCATTTGTCAACTTGGGAAGATTGTTAAATCTATTCAACACTTGAATTTACTAGTCATGTAGTAGGGATCACTACCCATTTCACAGAGACACAAATTACAGGGCAATCAATAGGACTGACTCAAAGAATAAAGGAAATATATTTTTCTTCTTCCTCTATAATTATTCTGTTGATGACCAATTTCCACTGAACTCATATCCTCACCCTCTCTAGGCCTCAGAAACAGCACTGTAACTCATGGCCAATCTGTTTCTTCTTCATCAGCTCTCATCATTTTCTGTTTCCAGTCCTCTCATGAGTGAGAGTGTGACTTTCTCTCTTGAAATTCTCTTTCTTGAATACCTTCTCAATGAAGAATTTATGCAGCACTTCCTCCTACCCTTTGAAAAGCACATTCCAAAGTCTTAATGACTTTCCCAACAAAAGAAAACCAGATGTAGCCCCCAAAACTCCAGATGCTATACAACGTCTGACACCACACATAGCTAATCTTATATAAACTGAAGATTCATTTTTTCTCTCCCTTAATTTTTTTCTATAGCACATTGTTCTGCTTATGAATGTTATATATACAGTCAATTATCCAAGCTAATGGAGGCAAGCTGTGGGAGAGATAATTAAGAACAGTAGATAATCTACCCTGCTATTAGTGCAGGTGTCAGCAAAGAGTCTGGCCTGAGACATCATTGTAGGGGGTGTGTGGAGGGGAGAAGGGAGGCTTGTAGTCCCAAGATAGTTATAGAGTGGTAGGAAAAAGATACCGAGGAGGGGTGGGGGAACCAGACCTGATGAGGGAGAAACGTTAAGACAGATGATTACTCATTAATGTGAATGTTGTGAATAATCCAGAGTTTACTGTTATATTTAAATGCCTGCTTAGAATATGATACTAATTTAATCTAAAGTCATATGTTTCAATTATACCATGAACAGTTAATTTTCCCTACCCCCATTGGTTATATTTTAAGGTGACAGCTCCTATCATCAGCCCTAGAAGTCAATATTACAAATGTGCCCTTGTGATCAGTAGAGGAATTGGCATAACCCAACACCAGCACTGGGGCATCATTTAACAAATGTATTCTACTGACTATGGGTCATCACCATTAATTCTGTGCATATAAGTCAAAAAGTATATCCTAAAATTATGACCAATTGGTTTCTAATCAATTTCTTTTCCAGTACTGTTTCAATCAAGTGGTCTTTTAAATGTGTAAGAATATGTGAGCATCTCATTACTAATTCAGTAACTATTAAATGAAGGCCTATTATATGGGTTCCCAACCTAATGACGCTTAGGGAGTGGTGAAGTTGCATATATTCAAGAAGGCAATGGACTCTTTCTGTGTAGTAAAGGCATAATAAACATTTCAATACTCCACATACAGAATAGAAGCAAAATCATCAACCAATGAAAGCTAAAGAAATATTAAAATCTATGTGGGGAAATAGCAAGAGAAGTCCAGAAATGCTTTATTTGGTGGCTGAAAAAAAGCTGATAGTAGTGGAAATTCCTTGGCAATCCATGAGATTCTGTCATTTTTACCACTGATGGCTTCAAAGGAGAAAAAGAGTAGTTGATGCAGACCTTTCAACGTGTAACCATCTCCCCCATAGCTCTATGCTGTAGTGTCCTTTGGGCAGAAATACTCCAAAGTCTCCACTGGTGTGTTTTTCAATTACCGATACTACCCTGTCCTGATAGCCAGGAAGTGATAAAACAACAAGTAAGAAATCATTTTTCATAATCCTTCGGAGTCCAATTTAGCCTTCAAACCTGCTTCTCTTGCAGTCCTTCATGCTGTGGAAGCTGAGTTTTTAGTGGATTCCACAGGCTCAGAGTGGAATCACTTCACATATTTTTCAGCAGATTAGCCTCTGGAGTATTTCTTTCTTACTCTCAAAGTCTAGTAAAACAGTATAGCCTAGAAGCATTCTCACTGAGGAGACATAAATATCAAACAAAATATTAAAACAACCTTGATTTCCGGTATTTCAAACAATGTGTTTTCTTATATTCCTTATAACAAACAAAAAAATCCTATTTTTTTTTCCCCAGCTGGTTGGAGAAACTGGAATATTTAGATGAAGCATTCAGTACAGAGAGTTCCACTTGATTTGCCTACCAGGAATGATGAAAACTATGAAATGTCTTGGCTTAAAAGAAAGTTGAATGTCTAAGGAAATTAAACTGCAAGTTGCCATAAAATAATTTCCTCTTTCAAAGAAGACAATGAATAATATATTGAATTATTAAAAATTAATATAAAGAGTCAATTTTAATTGGCTTCAATTTTGAGGTTAATAGGTATTAACTTTCATTTTTATAAAATATGTCCACGTTAATGACTCCAAGATCTATTGTTTGAAAGATTTTCCCGAGGCACATGAAGCTAAGGTTGAAAGCAGTTAAGGGTGCTTGAATTCCTTTACAAGCCTATTATAAGCCAATATTCAATCAAAACGATTATTGCTAGCCATTAAAAAATCTACCAAGTATCAAGGGTAATAACTCTTGCATGTTATTACTGGGAATTCCTACAAAGCAAAAGGCTTTGTATTGCTGTTTGCAAAGACTGCTTAATTTATTTGATGTCCTTGGGAAAAAAAAAAAAATCTGCTCAACCAGGAAAAAAAAAAAAAAGAGTAGTTTGTCCCCATTATCTCTGAACAAGAAGTGTCAGGAAGCTTCAGGCTAGAATTAACATGAGATAGGCTATTAGAGTTGTAAGAGCATTTAGCAACCTTCCCTACTGACTTCGGGGTGATAATATATACAGCCCCCTGTAATCTGTCTCCTCTGCTGCTCTTTGCCTCTCTCCTCCTCTCCTTCTTTACTAATATACATGGCTTATTATAAAGCACGGTAAGTAAACAGCTGCATTTTTCTGCTGAAGTGACACCATTAGTTGGAGTTTTACCTTCGGCAAAGTCATATAAAGAATCACTGCTTAAATGTAACCATTTTTAAAAAGCCAAACACAACATTCAAGCATAGAAATTTTCCATGACCCATGCTCTAGAAAGTCAACTGTATCTAGTATTTGCACTAGAAAAGTTTTCACATGTTGCTAATTTTCACAAATAAGGAATGCGAATTTAGTCAAGTTGAAGTTGAAGAAAATAATTGCTTAGAATTAGTATCGAATAATTCATGAAATAAAATGCAGTAGTGTTAACAAGAGTTGAAGAATGTATCTGGATGATTCAGAGTGCCAGTAATTATTAATGTAAATAATAATGTCCCCCTGGAACTGAGTATGGTCCAAAGCACATTTAAACCAAGGCAGCCTTTTCTTTTCTTGAAACATGTAAGACAGAATGTACCGGAAGTGATATTCGAACATTTTTAGTACGTGTATTTCTCCTAGCATTTCTAGCTTAATTTCCCTTAAATTGATATTAATAATTTGGAAATTAAAAATGCAGAGCAAAACAAAAATGACACAAGCGTGTAACTCAAAATTTATTAAAGCTTAGGCAGCAAAATATCTAACGAATAACAAGAATCTATGGACATTTCTTTTAATTCAGTTGTTTTCAACCTTGGCATTATTGACAGAGGTATACAATGCTTCGTTGTAACAAACTGTTCAATGATCATAATCCCTCTTAAGTGGAAGACCTAGTCGAAATTCGGCAATGTTTTATTACAACATTGACATGGAAAAATAAGCTATCATCAAATTCTCACTCGCAAAATTCAATTTGTTTTAAGAAGATAATACACATACTAGCTGAAATAAGACACAGCTCGGCTTCACCTATATTTCTTATACACTTCCTGGGAAAATGAAATATTGTTACAAATAGATGAGAAGTTTGGGATCCAAATACCAAATACTAAAATTGATAAATACCACTGTCTTAGTCTGCTTGGGCTGCCGTAGCAAAATACCATAGACATGGTGGCTTAAACAACTGAAATGTATTTCTCATAGTTATAGAGGCTGTAAGTCTGAGCACAGCCTTACAGTTCTGATGAGAGCTCTTTCCCCAGCTTGTGGATGGCTGCTTTCTTGATGTGTACTTACATGACTTCTTTGTGTGTTCAAGGTGAAAGAGAAAGCAAGCTTGCTGGTGTCTCTTCCTGTCAGGGCACTAATCCCATGTGAGAAATGAATCCTTAAGATCTCATCTAAACCTTACTACCTCCTGAAGGCCCCATCTCTAAATACCATCACCCTGGAGGGTAGAACTTCAGTATATGAATTTTAGGAGAACATAAACATTCAGTCCATAACAACAATTAAATTCCTAGCTTAGAAATGACATGTTTGTTGAGATAAGAAGTAAAAAGTATCTGTTTCTCTTTTCCTGGAAAGTCAGAGAAATGATTACTGTCAGTTACTTTTTAGTATATTTGTACACACATGCACAATGTTCAAATTAGATGCACATTATCAATACTAGCTGACACTTTTATTGGTATAGTTAAATCTGAATTATTCTGGGTCTTGAACCTGTCATCAGGTTTGTGTTTTATTCATGTGTAGATAAAGTAAAGAGATAAAAAGAAAAGGTACAAATTCATTTACCCAAAAATCACATGGCATCACAAAAAACTATGTAAAACAGCTTCTTACTATTTATTATAAAACTAATCTATGACGTGAAATGACTGGATGTGGTTACTTTGGGACAAAGGGAAGGGATAGTGACTCTGAGGGGTGTAGAAGGGTAGGTCTGAGAAGTCCCCCTGAGTGAGGAGTGACTGAGAGTGATTCTAGGGGGATCATTTTATTTATTTATTTATTTATTTATTTATTTATTTATAATTTTCTTAAATGTTTATTTTTGAAAGAGAGAGACAGAGTATGGGGAGGGGCAAAGAGAGAGGGAGATGCTAAATCTGAAGCAGGCTGTCAGTACAGAGCCTGATGTGGGGCTCGAACTCATGAACCAAAAGATCATGACCTGAGCCAAAGTCTGATGCTTAACCTACTGAGCCACCCAGCTGTCCCTGAGGGGATCATTTTATGACCAAAGTTGAATACACATTATGATTCATCAAGTTGTGCACTTAGGATTTGTATAACTTTCTTCGTATAGTTGATACTACAACAAAAACATTTAAAAATTTGTTTTTAATTACATAGAATTCAAATCACACATTTATTGCTTTTGTGGATTCAAAGATAAATAAGACAGCCCCAACCCTCAAATGGGTCAAAGTCTAAAGATTTATATGTGTAAGCAGATTGCACAAGGCAATGCGATAAGTGATAAATGACATACATGAGCAGAGTTCCTGAGAACACGGATAAGGAAGTAATTAACTGTGCCTGGAGAAATCAGGAAAGATTTTATGACAAGTGGCATTTGAACAAGATCAGGTAGCATGTAAGAGCCCATTTTGCCACATACTAATTATTGAAAAGTAAGTTAGCTTTAAAGAAAAGATGTAAATACAGGTTGGCTAATTGTGTATAGATTTCAGTTTCAGATAGCTTCTATATTCTTGAAAAAACAAGGTAATCATGGGTAAAATGCAACTCAGCAAGAAGTCCCTTGCCTAATTTACTATTAAAAATGATCTCTATAGTAAAATAATAAAATAGTAGGCATAGATATTTGTTTATGCTCCATCTTTGGATACCTTTGTCATTAAAAGAATTTCTTCTTCTTCCTCTCCTCCTCCTCCTCCTCCTCCTCCTCCTCCTCCTCCTCCTCCTCCTTCTTCTTCTTCTTCTTCTTCTTCTTCATATAACAGCTAAAGGCAAAGGGTAAAAAAGCAATAGAAAAGATGAAATAATAAAATGTCACATAAATGCTGATGGAGTACATTATGCAAATCGATACTATGCAAGTACTTGAGAACAGTCTTAGTGATAAAGAGATGTGAAAACATGAGTAAATTTCCTCAAAAAGGATTGCCAATCATCAGTGACTGATTACAAACACAAAAACTAACCCTTGAGGAAGAATAATGGTTCTGTTCTCACAGGTCCAAGTTTTAACCTTGAGGGAAATACTGGCTTCTAGAAATAGAATAGCAGTAGTAGCTACATTTAACTAGGACTGAGGGTCAAAAAGGAACTGCCCTGTGTACTCACAGAGCATCTGTTTCAGAGTGTGGTGAGGAAAAGGATCAGTTTTCACAAACTTAGCAGTTAGGCCTAGGAATTTCTATATTTTTGTTGGAATTGTATGCTTGAGAATTGCTTTTCTCTGTCAAAACTACTGTTGAATAACGTTGAATCACTCAACCAGGAGTAAAATTTCAAATTATTTAAAACCCCTACTTACATTTATGTATGTATGTATGTATGTATGTATTTATGAGAGAGAGATAGAGACAGAGCATGAGCATGAGCATGAGCATGAGCATGAGCATGAGCAGAGGAGAGAGACAGAAGGAAAGAGGGAGAGAGAGAATCCCAAGCAGGTTTCATCCTCAGTGTGGAGCCACACAGGGCTCAGTACACGCCTGGGACTATGATCTGAGCTGAAATTGAGAGTCAGAAGCTCAACAAACTAAGCCAACCAGGTGCCCCCAAACTCTTATTTACTTTTAAATTACATTTTCTGGACATGATTTTAATTGGGGGATCTCTCATCCCTCCTTCTTTAGCAAAAGATGGAACATGTGAACTAGTCAACTCTCAGGAGTACTTCTGTAAGCTTAAATTCTGAAATTCTGGTGTTCTCAAACACCCATTGCTCACCTCCTCTCTCTGAGTCTCTTTCTCTAGGCCACATTTCTTCTTTGATCCCAACCAGCCGTTCTATAGTCAACCCCACCCTGCTTAGCAGTCTCGTACTGGTATATTTCCCCATTATGATATTTTCACCACTTTCCTGAACACTCTCCCTTTCTCATCTCTCTAGTACATTCTCTGAACCAATCACTGTCCATGGATCAATACAAGCACCAGCTTCTATTCTCTTTTATCATCAATGCCTTACACACTGGGAAAGGTGAACCACATAGCGATGTTTATTGATATTCACACAAAGTTATGGTTTCTACTTTAAACTGAACCATTAACGTGCTTGCTATTATAATTCAACAGAATCAAAATATTCAAAGAATTCAAAGAAATTCTTCTTTTCCAATTCTTTGAGTCATTTATTATAAATATTTACTACACTCTTTAAATCCCCAACCATACTCCACAGTTAGAAAGGATGAATCTCAGTAAAAAAACTCCATAACTTCACTACCATATTCAGTTATCTATATGTAATGCCACCCATTCCTTTTTCCTTTTCTTCTGTGTCTGAGATCAGATTTATCCTATTCTCAGAGAGTAAGCCTTTGACCCATGAACTAAAAAGTTTATTTTCTTTCCTTCTTTGGGCTCTCATTTCACTAATTATTCTCTTTGTCTTTTGCATTATTGAAATTCTGTTTTACTTATCTAATTAAAATAGTTTAAGTCTTCTTCAACCTAAAAACAACTCTGCCTCCTACCACCCCTCCAAAAAAACAAAAACAAAAACAAAAGAACAAAAACCCAACCCTTGCCGCCCCCATAATTTGCCTCAATATTACTCCCTCTTCCAGGAGGTACTGACTTATCTCCCTTCCTCCATTTGTGGTCAAATGTCTCGAAAGAATGCTTTATACTTACTTTTGTAAATATCCAAAGTTTCCATTTATTCCTTGTCGATGGTGTATATACTAGTGTAAACTCAGCATTAGTATTTGTAGAAAGCTATTCGTCTTTGGGCAAGTTATATAATTCTTCTAAGCCTATACAATTTTCATACCTACCATGAAAAAGTTGGTAGAGGAATTGAAAGGCATAATGTTATATAACATTTGTACAATGCCTGGCACTATATAAGTGTTATGTGTAAATGTTCCATAAATATTACCTATTATTATTCATATGCTTTTATATTTTTATTCCTATTATTTCTGTTATTGTTCTTCTGTCCACTTCTGCCCATAACCTCTTCCTGGCCAGAGGCATCAATGACCTCTCAATTGTCAAATCCAATGAACAATTTTAAAAGCTTTATTCTCTTGGAATGTTAATATATGATGCTTGTTAGATGCCTTTGCCCCTTGAAATACTTTCCTTATTTGAGGTTTACAATGTCTTTCTTAGTTCTTTTCTCTGCTATTCCCACACAGTGTCCCTTATTGACTCCTTATTCTTAGTGAGCTCTTAAAGGCTGAGTTTCATCAAGATTTCATCCTTGATTTTATTTCCTTCACTTTCATGCAGGTTCCTTAAGATAATTCATTTCAACAAGGCTAATGACTCTAGTTCCACATCTTCCCTGAGCTCTGAAACTTTACTTCCAATTGTATACTGAAGGGCTTCCTACAGATGTTTCATAGACATATCAAAATAAAATGTCTGCAATGGAACTCATTGGTATTCCCCTCAAATAATCCTCTTCCTGCAAACTTTGTTTTAATTGTCTCCCTCTTAACAGTAGTCTCCAATTCTAACTTTAATCCGATCATATCTCAATTGAAATGTTGAATTCATCTTTTATTTATTGGCTTTGAATTTCCAGTTCATCCACCACAAAATTATCTCAAACATCAAATGTCAGCACCACCATGTAAATGTATGTAACAGTACTGAACTGTACACTTAAGAGTAGTTAAAATGCTATATATTTTGTCATGTATATTTTACCGCAATAAAAAAAAATAAAAATAAAATGCTGGGAAAAATTCTGTAGTATTTCCCATTACTACAGAGGATATTTCAAAACCTGGTTCCAATTTACCCCTGTAAGTTGCTGCTAATGTTTCTGTGATTGTTATCTTCACCCTACCTGTTGAACATCCTAGGACCCTTTACTACCACTGGGCCTTTGGCATATATTGTTCTCTCTGCTCAAAATAAGTTCCTTGTTTTTTTATTATTATTATTTGTCTAATGAACTCTTATTCATGATTTAATCTCTATTTTCTCTTCTGTTAAATTTTCTCAAGATCTCCCAGGCAGAGAGCCAGTGACTTCCTTATAAACACTCCAATAATAGCATTATTACATACACCTTATCACCTTATAGTTATTTATGCTAGACTGCAAACACATGGATCAAAAGACTATGCCTCATTAGCCTTTTTATCCTTAGTTTTTAATGGAATTCCTAGAACAAAGTTGCTACTTATTATGGGTTGCACAGATCAATGAATGAGAGTACATAGAAAAATGGCAAATAACATCACAAAAATTCCTGTTACACTACTTCATTTAAGATGCCATCAATTCTTAGAAGTGCCGTTATTTTATTTGCAATTGAGAAGGAAGCAATTCAGCCAATTAAGCTGTGATATAATACCTTCTTGAAACTTTTATTTTCAAAAATTTTATAGTTATTGCATGAGCTATTTTAGGCTTATTTAGATGTGCAAAAGTTTTGAAATGTAATTTATAAGCAAACTATCGTTTTGGGCAGGTTATATAACTTTTCTAAATCTCAATCCCAATTGCTTTTGGAATTTCTAAAATATATTCGCTTTCAGATTCCACTCTTTTGAATCGCTTTTTGACTTATTCATCAATGAGCATGTTTTCATACCAATTGTCATTCCCTGGGCTGCTAAGTATGTTGTGGATGAAGTTACTTCTTCCATATTCACTATTTTCTTCAAAATTTTCATCTAGACTCTTGACTTCCTTTTGGCAGTTTTTCTACATTTTTTTAATGTTTATTCATATTTTGAAAGAGAGAGAGAGAGAGACAGAGTGCGAGCAGGAGAGGGGCAGAGAGAGAGGGAGACACAGAATCCGAAGCAGGCTGCAGGCTCAGAGCTATTAACACAGAGCCTGATGCAGGGCTCAAACTCAGAAACTGTAAGATCATGACCTGAGCCAAAGCTGGACGCTCAACCGACTGAGCCCCTCTGGTGTTCCCCATTTGGCAGTTTTTGATATCTGACACTTTATAAGTCTTACTACAGTGTGTTAATAGAGAGTTTTCTTTCAAAACAAGGACCTGCTTCAGATGGTGACTACATGGTTAGCTGATTGAAAATCATGAGGTTGAGGTTGTTCACTCACATTGGCAGGAATAATGACAAGTCATTATAGTTTCAGTAAGCTTATTTTTAAACTAGTCCAGTGGATGTACACTAACAAACTAAAATCAAGAAATAAAATATTGGGGCGCCTGGGTGGTTCAGTCGGTTAAACATCTGACTTCGGCTGAGGTCATGATCTCATGGGTTGTGAATCCCAGCCCCGTGTTGGGCTTTGTTCTGGCAGCTCAGAGCCTGGAGCCTGCTTCGGATTCTGTGTCTCCCTCTCTGTCTGCCCCACCCCTCCTCATGCTCTGTCTCTCTCTCTCTCAAAAATAAACAAACATTAAAAAATATATAAATGAAGTAAAATATTAACACTTGTGAAGAAAGCTTCCTGGTTACCTCTTTCAGAAAGCATTTATCTCGTTTATCAGCTTAGCCATTCCCCAGCCATCTGCATGTGTGCGTGTGTGTGCACAAGTGTGTACCCATACATATGTATGCAAATACAGAGTAGCATTTTTGAGGAGATATTTTTCAGAAATAGCTTGAAGTTAAAATTCACCATGAAGGAAACATTTGGTCATTGGCAGTTATACACAGCGTCATGGTGATACATTGCCTTTCTTTATCAATGCTCACGACCTTCATTTAGTGCTTTGGTATTGACACTATAATTTTACAGCATGTCAAAGAGCTCCAGTATTCATCAGCTTATCCTATTTGATTCAACATATATTTATTCAGTTTTCTTCAGTTGAATCACATGTTGCTGGAAGTGAAAGTGCTACTATTCAATTAGCTGGAAGTTTCTGACCAGCGGATGTGAAGGACCTTAAAGATAATCCTGGGCTACAATTGGATTGGTCACACCAATTTCTCATTGATGTAAAAGTGCATTCATCTGTTCTGAGGTGTATGCAATTTTCCTTTCCTTCAGTTGCGTTGCTTGGTGTGTGATAGCCAACCTTTTTATAAACAACTCAGTAATAAATATATGTCTTACATTCTTGGATCTCATTAGAGCTTTTGATTGTTCTTTACAAGAAATTTATAGAGTTGTGTTCATCTCCCCCCCCCCCCCATGAATATTTGCTTCATTAATATCTAATTCATGCTCCACTGCTCTGAGTACATGCCTTTCTGAGTACAAAATAACTTATTGTTTCAATACTGAATCACAAAGTAAGTAATCTTTTTGATGACATTTTCAGCAATGCACATAACTCAATTTAAGTGACAATATGAATAGCCATGATGGAGTTCCCATATGTGCTGGAAACAGCAGTTACATCAAGACTGAGCCAGCAGTGATGCTTAGTTGCCATCAGTTGTTAAAATGTTAGGGAAAAAATTTGTTCCTTATAAACAACAAAATATTGTTGATTCCAAGGGAACTCAGCACAGTGACCCTTCTAGAACTTCTCTGTTTTTTTTCTCCACTCACAATTCCATCCATTTACTTCTTTCTCAATAGATGACATCACTTCCTACCCTTCTTGGAGAACTCTCAAAATTTTGAAGTGTATTTTATACCTGCTGACTTTGCTTTCTTTCTCACCATCACTTGCTCTTTACCTCAAAGTATTGTGACCTTCTGCACTACACCAATGAAATGGCAGGTGGGAAGGTCACTGATGGGAATCACAAAACAAAATGGCCCTTTTCTCTGACCCATGCTTTTCATTCACTGTTC
The DNA here is from genome assembly GCF_023721935.1 of Panthera uncia. NCBI lineage: Eukaryota > Metazoa > Chordata > Mammalia > Carnivora > Felidae > Panthera > Panthera uncia. The sequence continues at coordinate 38,966,792 of NC_064810.1, forward strand.
ATGATTTTCACAATTTTGACTACCCATACTTGACGTTATCTTTTCTTCCTACTTTCCTAACACTTAAAAGCAGGGGTTTTCAACATATTTAATTGTGTTACTTATCTCATTTTTCTTTTAAGAAGCTCAGGGGCGCCTGGGTGGCGCAGTCGGTTGAGTGTCCGACTTCAGCCAGGTCACGATCTCACGGTCCATGAGTTCGAGCCCCGCGTCAGGCTCTGGGCTGATGGCTCGGAGCCTGGAGCCTGTTTCCGATTCTGTGTCTCCCTCTCTCTCTGCCCCTCCCCCGTTCATGCTCTGTCTCTCTCTGTCCCAAAAATAAATAAACGTTGAAAAAAAAAAATTTAAAAAAGAAGCTCAAATTTCAGGGCACCTGGATGGCTCAGTTGGTTGTGTGTCTGACTCTTGATTTCGGCTCAGGTCAGGATCCCAGTGTTGTGGGATCAAGCCTCAGGTTGCTCCACGCTGAACATCAAGCCTGCTTAAGATTCTCTCCTTCTCAGGGACACCTGAGTGGCTTAGTCAGTTAAGTGTCCAGCTCTTCAGCTGAGGTCATAATCTCACAGTTCATGAAATCGAGCCCCACCTCAGGCTCTGTGCTGACAGTGAGGAGCCTGCTTGGGATTCTCTCTCTCTCCCTCTCTCTGTGCCTCCCCTGCTCATGTGCTCTGTTTCACTCTCTCTCAACATAAATAATAATAAAAATAATAATAAAACAGGGGAGAGATGTGACACCCTCCTTAAAAAAGAAAAACAGATTCTCTCTTTCCCTGTACCTCTCTCTCTCTCTCTCTCTCCCAAATTAAAAAATAAAATAAAGATAAAAAAAGAGAAGTTCAAATTTCACAAAAGGAAGAAGCCAAGGGAGGTTGGTAAAAGAAAGAGGTATGCTGAGGGCAAAATCTTCCCAGAAAGTCATATAAGGAAAGGAATTTGTAAACACAACTTTCATCTCTGCATGTCTTTTTTTTTAATTAAATTATTTTTTTAACGTTTATTTATTTTTGAGACAGAGAGAGACAGAGCATGAACGGGGAAGGGTCAGAAAGAGGGAGACACAGAATCCGAAACAGGCTCCAGGCTCTGAGCCGTCAGCACAGAGCCCGACGCGGGGCTTGAACTCACGAACCGCGAGATCGTGACCTGAGCCACCCAGGCGCCCCCGTCTCTGCATGTCTTAACTCTGATTTTCTCCCATGGAGGGTAAAGGGGTTAAGACAAAAATTGTTGGGCTACAGATGGTAGCAAATGTTCTCTCAAGCATGAAAAAAAGGAAGTGAGAGTGTTATCTTTCTCCCATATACCAAAGGCTTACTAACATTCAGTAATATGCTTTTTTAAAAAGGATTTTTAAGTTTATTTATTTTGAGAGAGAGACAGAGCAAGTGGGGGAGGGGCAGAGAGAGAGGGGGAGAGAGAGAGAATCCCAAACAGGAACCATGCTGCTGGTACAGAGCCTGACTCGGGGCTTAAACTCATGAAATCTGAGATCATGACCTGAACCAAAACCAAGGATTGGTCGCTTAACCAACTGAGACACCCAGGCTCCCCTAAAGTTTTTATTTAAGTTCCGGTTAGTGGGGCACCTGGGTGGCTCAGTCGGTTGAGTGTTCGACTTCGGCTCAGGTCATGATCTCCCAGTTTGTGGATTCGAACCCCGTGTGGGGCTCTGTGATGACAGCTCAGAGCCTAGAGCCTGCCTCAGATTCTTTGTCTCCTTCTCTGTCTGCCATTCCCCACTCACACTCTGTCTCTCACTCTCTCTCTCAAAAATAAATACACATTAAAATTAAAAAAAAATAAACTCCGGTTAGTTAATATACAGTGTGATATTCATTTCAGGTGTACAGTACAATGATTCAACACTTCCATACAACACTCGGTGCTCATCACAAGTGCACTCCTTAATCCCCCTCACCTATTTAACTCATCCCCCCACCCACCTCCCCTCTGCTTTTAAAATTTTTCTTTTTTTAACATTTATTTATGTTTTGAGAGACATATAGAGACAGAGCCCAAGTTGGGGAGGGGTGGAGAGAGAAGGAGACACAGAATCCGAAGCAGGCTCCAGGCTCCAAGCTGTCAGCACAGAGCCCGACGCAGGGCTCAAACTCACAACCCATGAGATCATGACCTGAGCCGAAGTTCAGACGCTTAACTGACTGAGCCACCCAGGCGCCCCTAACTTCCCCTCTGCTTTTTAAAAGTCACCACCTGGGCTGATTTCCTGGTTCACAATAATTTTTCCTATTTTGGGAATAGGCCATTAATAAGCAAAAGTGGGAGCTTAGGGAACATATATGTACTCTGAATATCTGGGGTTAGCTGATCAAATTGGGCATGTAGATTTGGTATGCTTGGAATTCAAAATTTAGAAGGGAGAGACACAAAGGCTGTCTGGGCGTTTTACCCGTGTGTTGTAATAAATGTCAACACCTGGAACGAAAATGTGTTCCTTCTACTTTTCTTCTTCTTCTTTTTTTATTTTGTCTTATTTATTTATTTTTTTTATGTTTATTTATTTTTGAGAGACAGAGAGAGACAAAGCATGAGCAGGGGAGGGGCAGAGAGAGAGGGAGACACAGAATCCAAAGCAGGCTCCAGGCTCCGAGCTGTCACCACAGAGCTCGATGTGGGGCTTGAACCTGAACCCACAAACCATGAGATCATGACCTGAGCTGAAGTCAGATGCTTAACAGACTGAGTCACTCAGGCACCCTGTGTTCCTTCCACTCTTAATAGTTGCCCTGGTCCATGCTCTTCTGATAAAGTATACTGTTCAGTTTTTCAGTTAAAGGTATAATTTCATATTAAATACTGCATAGACATATAGTGAGAATCTACCATTAGCTGATCCCTCAACAGAGAGATAAAAAAAAACAAAAAACAAAAACAAAACTCTGTAGGTTCAGGATGTGTTTTCTCCTTTCCTGTCCTTTAAAGACTTTGGAATAAAATTTTATTCACAAAGTATACATGATTTGGATTTGGAATTTCACTTTATTTGGAATTTCATTCCAAAGTCCAAATCATGTATATTTTGCAAATAAAGTTAAGTTATATGAGAATTTTGGTAGGTAAACATTGTTAGATAATTTTTTTATATCAAGTTAAATGTCATTCTCAGAATTTTATTGTAAAGTTCAACCCATTTGTTTTGTATCTCTTAACCATTTGTTTTCCTTATTATGAGGGCTCTGAGAATGGTTGTATGTTCAGAGTTACTTTTTATTGTCTATTTTTTACAACACACCTGTGAGTTAGCAAAATATGATTATTCATACTGTACAGATGGTGGGACTAAGGTATAATGACATCTAAAAGCTGAATAGCAGAGTCGGAACCAGAATTTATGATTCCCTAAACCTTTATGTAGAGCAGTATTTCCAGTGCTATCCCTGCCCTCTCTTTAGTGTTTGTGAACAAAAGGCTGCATACAATTGCAGTCTCTAACAAAATGCTAACTACTTTTTCAGGATGGATCTGGCTCTTTCACTTTAATGGAAATTTATATATTTCACTTTAATGGAAATATATAGTTTATGGAAATGTAGATCATGGCCATCAGTAGTACTCAGGCATCTAATCTTGTATAAATGTTTCAGTTTTCCAAACTTGGTCACAAACATAACATCAATTCATCTTTATATCATCTTAGGTTTTTGTTTTTTTTTTTAATTTGTTATTTGTCTTCTCTAAAGAGTGTGTCAAACATAAGTTTGTTTAATTCCTACCTCATTGGATTTCTTCTTTAGGGTATGTTTATTAAAACAAGCAGTGATCTCTGGTAGAAAAAAAAAAGGAGCTGAAAGAAAATAGCACACGGCTAAGTCTTTAACCCTATGTGCCAGTTTTGGAAGACTACCAGTTTAGTGAGCCAGAGAAAATCATGTTTTATGACAAGAAATCTAAAAATTCAGATTAAACTTATTTTACTATAGGTAGAGAAGGAAAGGACAGAGGGAGAAAAATAATTTGGACTAATACACTTTTGTTTTACTTCTAAAGAAGCTGTATGTCAATATTAATAAAAAAAGTTTTTTTCCTCTTGAAAAACTAAGTACAAAAAGAAGAGATATTGGGCTAACCTAGTACATGTTTTTCCCAGAGCCAGTTTTGGAGTAACTAGATTAATGAAACACATAGGATAATATTACAATTGATTTTCCATAATGCAGAAATAGAAATAAATCTTTGCTGTATGTATCACCTATATAATATCTAAATTAAGGTTTCTTAAAGGGTTTTCAAAGTTAAGTTTACCATCCATTCCATGTCATTCAGACTCTCTTTCTGTCGGTTAATGAAGCGCAGGGGCTAACCTAATTCATATGATTCCCATCTGTCATCGCCACAGCGGTGACGAAGCCCAAAATGAAATTCCATTCTTCATTTAATTCCTGTAGCTTGATATTAGTCAGGTAATCAAGCACAACTCCTGGGGTCTTGTGTTTTCAGATGAGGAAACTAAGGTCAAGTGACTTGCCCTGGGTCACACAGCAAGACATCATAAGAACGGGGAAAATATCCAGTAGCCTTGGACTTTTTCAGACGTTACCAAGACCGCTGAACCATACTACCTTCTCAGGTAATTGCCTTCTTTGATATCAAGCGGGTCACATTACCTCTTTTTTTTTTTCTTTTTAAGCAGAATACTGTGTTTTGTTTTGTTTTGTTTTTTTCTTTCTTTCTTTCTGTCTTCTTCTTTTAAACGGGTATTTAGAAATGCTGTTCTCCACTTAGCATTTCTGGTAATTATCTTCAAGGAAACCAGAATACAAATTTAAAGTACTCATTAACATGCTGATTAGAAATTTGTCTCAAAGACTCAAAAGGCTAGAAGAGACCCCCAGAGATCATCTGATCCAGCCCCTGACTTCAGGCATGTTTCACCTAAACAGTCTCCAGAGCAGATGGAAAACTATATTTATGACCCCCAAGGAGAGAGTCTCCAACCTCCTTTGGTAACACAATCCTGTGCTTAGATCTGCTTTACTATGTAATGGATTATGAGCGAAATGTAGAAAAAGAAACTGCCCTCTCTTGTAATGTCAGATATTACTAAATGACTAATATTAACCATAATTTATATTTGTTTTAATATAACTGATCAACATTTCTGATTCTATCTTGGTAAAGTCTAGTTTATCATTAGGCATTCTCTTGACATAAAACCTGTTGTAATTTATTTTTCCAGGGTAAAAACATACTCAGAATATACTGAATCTTTGTAATGTTGAGTTATAATGTCTACCCTTTTTATTTCTGTGCTTTTTGCTTCTGCAATGCAGAATATGTCCCATGGAAATACTAGTACTTTCGCTCAATCCTTACCCCAACGCCTCAACCAGGATAACCTTAGGCTGGGTTTGAGAAAAATGTGAGAATTAAGAACAGTCTCTGATGGCTTAGACATTAATGATGATCTGGGTACAAGTTTATATCCTGACTTGTTCATGGGAATTGCTTTCATCGCTTTCTAATTTCCTTAGCAGATTGTGAATAGAGCTTCAAAAAATCCCATCTCCATAATCCCAATCCCATTTCTGCATCGTTCCTTTTAGGGAATAATCTCATCTCTGCCCATTTATGCTTCTGACCTAGAATAATTTTGTCTTCATGAAAATTAGAATGTCTCTATGAAAATATTAATGAGTACTCTACCGAATCTCTATATTGAATAGCAGAGATTATTCTTTGAAAGAAAAAAAAAATTCCTAGCTCAAAATACTTAAGAGAATGAGAAGTTTACCTTAAGGGCTGGCTCCTCATATCTACACAACCAGCTTCAATGAACATGAATTATATCCTGGGCACTGAAGGTGGTGGGAACATCCTGTCATTTCTTTATAAGTTAAGATATTTAAATGTATCAACAACTACTGCAGATTTCTCAGAGACTACCTTCCAGATCTTCTCTCTTCTTGTATATTCTTTGCTTCCTTATTAAGACAAATCTATGAGACAGGTCAAGTATTGGCTTGAGAGTTGGGTTATCTGAGTTTCTAACTGTAGACCTTTCACTGGCCAACAGTGAAGTTCAGCAATTCTTTGCTAGGGGTCTTGATATATTTATTTGCAAAGTGTAGAGCTGATAATAGACCTATAAGATCTCTTTTGCCTCTAAAATTTTAGCATAGGGATGCCTGGGTGGCTCAGTCAGTTAGGTATCTGACTTCAGCTGAGGTCATGATCTCTCGTGGTTCATGAGTTTGAGCCCCGCATTGGGCTCTCTGCTGTCAGTGCAGATCCCACTTCAGATCCTCTGTCTCCCCCTCTCTGTCTTTCCCCCACGCGTGCATGTGTACTCTCTCACTGTCTCAAAAATAAACACTTAATAAAAATAAAATTTGAGCATAAGTGAATGAACAAGTGAAGAAATGAATGACAGAATAAACTTCTTGAACATTTTGATCTAGTTCCACCTAGTTTATCTTTCTTACAATAAAATTGAGTGATTTATTTAAATATGCATTTTTAAAATGTATTTCATTGTAAGCTAACTTTTGATTGGATATTGTTGACTCAATATTGCAATATTTATTGGACCCATATGTGCTAGATATATGAAAGATAAAAGAAAAATGCAATCTGTTACTTAAACATTTAAATATGTCAGTGGTTAATACTATGGATGCAGCTTGAGTCCAAAATTAAATATCAATTACATAAAATTTTGATTAAATACTAATGTGCTATATCCCTAGGGCAGAATTTAGAACAAAGTATTAAACCAGGTCTGTTTCAATGAGAAATTTCATGTCAGAATTTGTCCAGATATCTTTTACTGCCTCTCCTAGGAATCTGCCAGGGCTGATATGAGAAAGCATCAAAAATACTCCTGCCAGATGAAGGCTAGATAGACTAACATTTTGTACACATCTAACCATGACATAGTAATAACAAGGAAGAGCATAGCACATTCATGTCAGTAAGGTCAACAGTGCTCTTTATAATGTTAGAGGTGTTAGGGAGGTACCATTGAAAAAACAGTCTCCAACTAGAATAGCCCAACAATGTTATGTGGAACCAATGATTCATACTTGATTTAAAAATTAGTCTCACCTTTGGTAAGTAAAATGCTGTCCCTTCAAGATGTCCACATCCTACTGCCTAGAACCTGTGACTATGTGTTGTTAAATGGCGAGGGGGAATTAAAGTTGCAGATGGAATTAAGTTTGCTAATTAACTGACTTTAAAATAAGGAGACTGGGGCAACTGGGTGGCTCAGTTGCTTCAGCGTCCAACTTCAGCTCAGGTCATGATCTCATGGTTCGTGAGTTCGAGCCCCGCGTCGGGCTCTGTGCTGACAGCTCAGAACCTGAAGCCTGCTTCAGATTCTGTGTCTCACTCTCTCTCTCTCTCTCTCTCTCTCTCTCTCTGCCCCTCCCCTGCTCATGCTCTGTCTCTCTCTGTCTCAAAAATAAATAAAATATTTAAAAAAATAAATAAATAAAATAAAATAAAATAAAATAAAATAAAATAAGGAGACAATTTGGGAATATCTGGGTGGGCCCAATGTAATCACAAGTGACCTTAAATGTGGAAGAAGGGCAGAAGAGTCAGAGTCAGAGACAGATTTAAAGATGCTACCCTGCTGGCTTTGAAGATGGAGGAAGGGGCAAGTAGCCAAAGAATTCAAGCAGCCTCTAAAAATTGGGAAGGCAGGAGGCAGATTTGCCCCTTGAGCTTCCAGAAGGAACACAGCCCTGATCAAACTTTGATTTTAGTCCAGTGAGATCATTTCGGACTTCTTGCCTCCATAACTATACAATAATACATTTGAGCTGTTTTAAGCCACTAAATTTATGATAATTCATGACAGCAACAAAGGCAAACTCATAAGCATCCTTCTGATAGTAAAACCAAAGGTAAGCATTCAGTAGAGAGATGAGGAGAAAATAGCTTCTGAACAGGCTCCCTTATAAGACAATAGCTTGTGCCCACTAATCTCTGCATAGTACGTGAGACTCTGCATCTCCAGAGGCAACAACTATTATCATAAAAACTGTTGTAACCTATAAAGTCTCTTCTGATGTGACAAACCAATGTGCCTTAACCCTCTTAGTACAAGTGACTTTGCTTGTGGGGTTAGTTGTCATCATCCAAAATAGATTATTCTTAATTAGGCAGAGACCCCATTTTAATACTTCTTTATATCTCTTTATGCTGTACATAGAGTAGGCCATCACTAAATATGATTATTGATTGTGTTATCATAAGAACCTCACAATAGTCTTAGGTAGAGAGTAATCCCCAAACTGGGTGTAGATACATATTAAGAAGATTTCAACAAACCATGTCCAGGTCTTTGTTTATGAATGGTTATTTTAAAATTCTACTATATAAACGTAATATTAAACTTTTTATTTTTATTTCATGTTTTGAAATAGTGGCTTGTAACCTAAACTGTAATTCTCACAATTACAGTAGAAGTAGAGAAGGCGAGGGTTAGCAATTCTCCTATTAAACCATGTAAAAACAATATAGTATTCTCTAGGAGTCTGAACATTATGTACATTCGGGTACTGTGTATCATTTCTGTTGTATCTATCAATAAGTTCAGACTCAGGCAGTTTGGACATTCTTGTGTGTCTTTGCATCAGAAATGTCTAAAATTATTTTCAAAATTGTTTTATTATTTCATCTGCTTTTAGGCATCTTTGAACTTCCAAATTACCTCCTTGAACATAAGAAAAACAGATGTATAAGGAGATATGTATTTTAATATATATGTAACATATTTTTAAATGAAGATAAATTTCTTAAAAAAATTTTTTTTACATTTATTTATTTTTGAGAGACAGAGAGAGACAAAGCACAAGTTGGGGAGGGGCAGAGAGAGAGGGAGACACAGAATCCAAAGCAGGCTCCAGGCTCTGAGCCATCATCACAGAGCCCAATGTGGGGCTCGACCTCACGAACTGTGAGATCATGACCTGAGCTGAAGTCGCAAGCTCAACCGACTGAGCCACCCAGGTGCCCCAATGAAGATAAATTTCTAAATTCAATATATTAATTATATTCCAGCTTTCCAAAAGATTACCAAGCATAAATTTACAGTCATAAATTCAATTAATTACATAATTTTATTAGTGGCCCAAAGTTTTTCAGCCACACATTGTTCATTGTCATCTAATTCTTGATGTACCTCTAATATCTTTATTGGACTTACAACTTCGTTAGAACAAAATTCATGTCTATTTTATTTTCACATCCCTCAGAGTTACTCACCAGCATTACGTATTTTATATAGTAGCTGCTCTCGAAGTGTTTGTTACAAGACTGAATAAAACAATGAAGAGAAGGCCACTTAAAAGTAGCTTGAAATAGGCCTTGCAAAAAGGCCACCTTATTTGTGTAGAAAACACAATGCCTTTGTTTTAGTAAATTATTTATACTTACTAATTTACCAAATTCTAACATCCAGAGCCTCTCTTAATTTCTATCCATTTGAAATAGAAAGTGAAATAGCTATTAAGGTTTATTTTATTGAAGAACCAAACCCATTACCCTTATATTGAAGTTCATTTCTATTTTGCTTGGTAGTAGTTCTGCACTCTAGAGTCCTTATTGGATTGAAGAGCAAATATATACATATGTTCTGTTGTGCCAGGGGGCACAAATTCTGTCTTGATTTACTCATGTGCAACTACTATTAACATTGTGAGGAATTCAGGGCAAAGTTTATTTTATTTTTCAAAAAGGATCATGTTGTTACATATTCCAAATAACACATGAACTCTCTTAGACTATAAAACCAATGATGTGCAGCCACACACATTTAGGGTACTCATTTAGCTTTTTCATTGACTAAATGTCTGACTAGTCTGACTCATTCTTTATGGCATATATTTTTAAAAGCAAGATTTGACAAAGAGAGAAATGAGGTAAATTTCTGGAACTATAAAGCATGGGTTCAGAAATTATAGAAAAAATTCTACATTTTAACGTTAAAACATAGCGAACACTCTGAAACATAGGGAATTGTTGCACGCATTGTTTGGCTATAAATGTACAAAGCTTATCCATATGTTTTGAGATACCCTCATTTGAGTGTTGTTGTTTAGTCAAGTAGAAGAAGCTGCCTAACTGCTGTGAATTTGGAGAAGTTGATAGATGGGGACCCTTGTGGGGATGTTGAACACTGAAAAGAGATGGGAGCCAGGAAGGGAAGTACAACAGGAGATCCTTCTGTAGCTTACCCTTCTCTGATCAAACCTTATATTCCTCTGTGAGTAAATGTTGGAAGGAGCAACCTTAGACAGTCCACGCTCTTGGCTATCCTGCCCCCCGAGCTCATACAACCTGTCTAGTAACCGTCACAAGGGAATTGACAAGCAGACCCTACAGCATTGCCTATAAAGTTTAAGCACGCTAAAAGAGTCTGTCCTTATATATTCTGGCTCAATATCTTACTAACTAAAGGATTTTGAAAATCCATTTCATTTCTCTGTTGGTTATCTACCTTTTATATGAAATAGGAGATTTTTAGAATTTGCCAATGATTATTTCTGTCCTACACTTATGTCTCTAAATTTTTAAATGTCACCTAAGTTGGCATGTTACTTATATTTTTGTTTATAAGTAGTCATACTTTGTACTGTAGCATTATTGAATGTAAAACAAAATAAAGTGTAAGGTAGAGAATGAAATGGCAAAATATCATGCAGTATGCCCCAATTTAAACCAAAGTGTAACAAGAAACAAAAATGGGGATATCCACACAAAATCCTCACTTAGACCTAAGATAGAATTATTTATTGGTTTTGAACCAGGCTCTTTAGATGTATGCTGTTTATGGAGATAGATAATGTTGGGTGCCCTTCACATATAGGGGGGCTTGAAATTGAGTATGTCAAGTCAGTACAAATATACTAAATACACATGTCACTTTGGCATTAAAAATATTAAAATATAGAATAATATAAAGATGTTATTGCATTGTCAAGTTTAAAAAATATATGTATCTTTCAATAGGGAAATGATTGAAGAGTATGACAACACATCCTTTCTGAACCCAAGGAGCTTAGGATCTGATGCCGAGGAGAAAAACAACAACACAAAGAAACCTGCAATGTATCTTCTTAGATAATAAAAACCAATGTTAGATACACATTCCTATAACAAGTCCATTATAAAAATAATGGAATCAAGGACAAGAAAAACAGATTTCTTTTTTAAATTAAGGAGAAAGAAATAGACTAAAGGTGGGGAGGTTGATAGAGTGAAGGTATCTAGGATTGAGTGAATTTCAAAGTAAAGACATTACTCGAGAAAATGGAAAGGTTAGCTGGGAACAATAATATAGGTAAGCAATACCTTGTTACTGCTTATTATGTGTTTAGGCCTATTCTGGGTGTTTTATATGTATTAGCTCATTTCATTCTTTCCACAGCCAAATTAAGGTGATATTATCCTGATTCTATATGCATGAAATGGACATGGAGAGTTTCAGTGATTTGCCCCAGGTCTGATTAGCTGGAAAATGGCACAGTTGGTTACAGACCCAGGTAGTTTGTGTCCAGAGTCAGCACCCTCAACCTTGACATTGTACACCTCAAGAGCCAACAGAGTAGAAGAGGGCATCCATTCAAATTATAACCTAAGATACAAAAAGCCAGTAATGGCAAATATCCAGTTTTCAAAGAAGAGGAAACTATTTTATGAAATACTGTAAAAAACAGTATTAAACAGATTATTAAATTATGTTTTGTTAATATTTGGAAAAGAAATCATTGATTTGAGTATTTTAATCATTGAAGTGAGTATTTTAATCCTTGGGTATGAATTATGCCAAACTCATCTCTTTTACCTTTATGGTTACTGTAACTATAAAGCATGAATATAAATAAGACGGGTATAATGTACCTTGATTTTAGCAGAAATGTCTTTCTGTCTTATTAAAAATCACAAAAATCTTCAAAATCATCTTAAAACTGAAAGTTAAATAAAATCTTGATGGTTTAGTATAAATGGATTCAGACATAACTATAATGCCTCAAAAGTGTTTATAAGTGAATAAATACAAAGATGAATGGATGTCTTTAGTGACGCATGAAAAGTTTCGTTTTGGGGTTTTTAGGTTACAATTATCCATCAATCAAATACAGGATGGGGAGGACTAAGTAGGAGTTTATATTTTTAAAAAAGTGCAAAAGCTTTACTTAACTAAAAGTTTGATATGATTCAAAGAATGGTAGTCAAAAATGCTAATGCACTCAAGGGGAGCGCTATCAGAAATATGGTATCAGAACAACAGAGGTAATGAATGGATGGTATAATTCTAAGATCACTTCTAAACAGTTATGTTCCACCTGAGTGACAGATAATGAAGGGAAATAGGAGAGCAACCTGAATGGTAAAAATTTGGATGCTTAATGAATAAACAACGGAAGTTTAGTCTATAGAACAGATGTGTGTGTGCACGTGTGTGCCCACATGCATGTGTGTTCCAGACTAAGTATTGGGAGTATGTTGATCTCTTTTTGAGGAACAGGCCAGCATGATCTGATCCACATTTTAACAGGACCACTCTGTCTGCTATGCTGTGACAAAAATGGAGTGACGTAAGGATAGATGCAAGGAAATAACATAGGCAGTAATGATCCAGATGAGAGACAAAGGTTACCTGAATCGGGATGATTCAAAATGATGAAATACTATGTCTTTTTGGCTTTAGCATAACTTTAAAGGTGAAGCCAATAGGATTTGGTAGTTTGGTAGTATTATCTGCAGGGTGTGAAAGATCATATGCCAAGGTACTTTGGCCCGAGCTATATGTTATTCAAATAAAATTCCAGATTTTAAAGAAACCTTAGAAACTTTCTAATCAAGACTTTGATTCTTTAAAGGAATCCTGTCTACAACATGCTCCTGCTCCTTGAACACTTCCTTGACAAGGAATTTACTAACTCACATAGCACCCATTTTGGAATAGCTCTGGTTTTAAGCACTCTTTTTCTTACAAGGAGCCAAAGCCTACTTCTCCATGATGAACAAATGTGATAGTGTGTTTTATAATAAGAAATATATATATATTTGATCTTCATCCTGTTTTTGGCATAGAGCTCCTAAAACCCTTGGAATTTTGTAAGGGATAAGAGTGATAAGGTATCTTGATATTCATGACAAAGCCTTTTCAAACCCACCTGACTTTATGTTAATGAGGTGACTTTTGGAAAGCACTTAAGGGTGGGGATGGTCACTAGAGAAACCAATATTGTAGTTCGGGTGTTGGAACTTTCAGTCCCATCCCTGCAACCTCTGGGGAGTAGAGAGGGGTTGGAGCTGGAGTTCAGTCACCACTGGCTGGTGATTTAATTAATCATGCAATGTAATGAAGCATCTGTGAAAACCCAAAAGGACAAGGTTGAGGGAGCTTCTGGGCTGGTGTATCAGAATGCCTCTATGTGCCGCTGTGCCCTGGGTTTCAAACTCCAAAGGGAACAGAAACTCCTGCATTCAGAGCCTTGCCCTGGTTATATCTTCTTCTGGCTGTTGATTTGTATCCTTTAATATATTTTGCAATAAACCAACAATCTAGTGAATAAACAGTGTTCCTGAGTTCTATGAGCCTATCTAGCAAATTAATCAAACCCAAGGAGGAGGGTGGGGAGGATGGGAATCTCTGATTTATAGCTGCTCAGTCAGGAGAACAAGTAACAACCTGGACTTGTGGTTGCCATCTGAAGTGGGGGCAATCCACAAGACTGAACCTTTAACCTGTGGAATCTCCAACTAGTATCACTATCTCCAAATAGTATCAGAACTGAGTTGAATTATAGAACACCTAGGTGGGGCACACATTGGAATTAGTGTCAGAATTGTAACAACTGAATGAAAAAAGATGAAAAACCTGGTAGGAAGGTGGATAAAGAAAAGAAAAGTGGGGAGGAACTGTATTTGTTTCTTCACTTCAAGCATGGTATGTGGCATTAGGTTTGTAATAAATATTCTTTGCTATCTGGGCAATTTGGAAGAAGAGCATTGGGTCATAATGATATGACCATAGGGTATTAGTTCATCATTTCTTAATGAGATTTCAAAAGAATCAAATTAAAATGTTTCCTCTATCCACTATGCTTATATATGTGTCTTATTGATTCAGTGAGTTTGTTTATGACGATGGCGTGTTTTTTTATGATAGTGGTTTTAAATAAATGGAAAATACCTATGTATTCTAGTTTTTTAGCTCCTTGGTATCTCAGCTTCTCAGCTATATTTAAGTGTACATTCCCTTTAAATAAGGAGCAAATACAAAACATACTGGTACAGTTTGGTCACCAACTAATCAGAATGGATGCCAGCCAGTCTGGTGTGTATCAGCTAAATATCTGCCTGCTCAAACTATGGGAGAATCAAGCTATTAGAGTGGTGAGTTTAAATACTACATATTTTTATTTTGTCTTTATTGTAATGAACAAGCCCTGTCTTTAGCTCCTGCTGTGCACTTTTGGAGGATCTTCCATATGGTTGCTGCTAAGTATTTTGGCATTTTCCCAACTGTTACAATTGGGTCAGTGGGGGGGATTGTATAGGAGTAATAAAACAAGGGTGACTGCAGCAGGGAGGAGTACGATTACTACACACATAACAGCTTATTGCCTCATGCATTCAAGCACAGCTCAATGCCATTCATTACAACAGGCAGCCAGGGTAAACTGCCTTTTGCCACAGAGTTTACACCAGAAAGGCCAGGCTTTGGGCGCAGGGACTAAGTGTTCTTGTTTACATTTTTTCCCCGTTTCCTTACTTCTCCATTTTCCTATAAAATCTAGAATAATTTGAAGGAGTAAGACAATTATAGTTTGCATATTACCATGTCATTCTGAGAAAGTTTCTTGAGCAGTCTCTTAGCTAAATTTTAGCAACAACAGGATTCTCAGTGGCACTGAGGATTTTGATATGAGAGAGAAAAAAATGGGGAAGTGAAGTCTGACTCCCACAAAGACTTAAAAATCCTTGAGACATGATTCATAAATCCAGAGATGACTAATAGTATTGACACTATTCCTGGAGTGTTTTCCCTGACAGAATTGACATGAAACAAAGGCTAATATCATTTTTATCCTATGGAAGGCAGTGTTGCTTAAAGCACTAACAGATTGGAAGGAAAAAAGTTCACAGCAAAATTAATATTCTAAACAGTAAAACAATATATTAAGTTGAAATATGCATGCGCACACACACACACACACACACACACACACACATGCTTAAGTAAAACAATGAATTTAAGGTCTTGATCCTAAGATTGTATTTTCCATATTTATGCTTATACACGTAAGTATTCTTTGAATAATTTATTATGCTTTTCCTTTAGGGGCTCCTCCCCCCACATTAAGCACTAATATGCAGCTATATAGCATTCTAATAGGTTCACAGTACAGCCATGATTTTTTTCTCACGCAATGGCAAGAAATCGAGATTTTAAGAAATAGAATTGGAGACGTTTAAACCGGTAGGCAAACATGTGTGGATTTATTTTTTTTTAATGTTTCCAGCCAAGAATTGTAAATACCAAGTGTTGCATTAAAAAAGTTGCTCTTTATTCCCTTCCTGCCCCGTCATCCTCAAGCTTGGGAACAGTGCACCCAGAGACACGCCGGGTGGTCAGATCCATGGGCCCAGGACTGCAGGTGAACGCCTTGAGACCCATGGGGGGCTGCGCCGGCGAGCGCCACGGAGATCGCCGGCCCGTCAGGGCGGGAAAGAACGTGAACTTCGGGGACAAACACCGCTGGGGCACGGACCACAGCAGTGCAACCAGCCCCTGCACTTATGAGAGTACTGATACTGACAGCAACGGGATGGTCGTAAACCAACTGGTTCCGGGACGACCCACACTTGTCCTAAAACGCTGGGGAGCCCCACTTCCAGCTTCCCCCGAAGCTGGGAGGAAAGGGCTAATTAAGGCTCATCTCTCTCTGTATTCGACAGGGAACCCAGGCACAGAAGCTTCCCGGCACCGCTCACGGTCTCCCGCGCTCTGATACCACCGCAAGCCCCCTCCTGACACGCCACGCGGCGACCCCTCCAGCGGAAAAAGCGGGCAGCAGCTGAGGTGAGGGCAGAGGCAGCAGCTTCAGGCGCCCCAGTGCGCAAGCGCGCGCGCCTAATGCGCAGGCGCCGCCTAGAAGTGACTTCTCCAAAAAGTGTCTTAGTTCTCGGTCACCTGAGCTCGGGGGTGACTCGGCTGCGGTAGGCTTCGCAGCTACCCGCCCTCCGCGGGTCCTGCCTGGTGACCCCTCCCTCTTCTCCTGCCCATCGCTCCACCACCCCAAACCCTCCAAGGGCCTGTCCTTTCCGTTCTGCCTTTTCCCAGTCGCGGGTCGGACCGGGCCGAGCCGGGCAGCCTGGGCGCGGTCTCCGACCATGGCGTGTCTCTTCAAGAAGAAAACCGTGGATGGTGAGTTCAGGCCGGGCCGAAGGGGCCCAGCTCGGCGTTTCCCTGGCGTGTTTTGGGGGCTTCCGGCCACGATTCTTTCTGCTGTCCCTAGGGGCGGGCCTGGATCAAGTGGCCCCACAGGTGACCGCCCTCGTGCGTCACTTCTCTGCTTCCTCATCTCCTCTGACTCGCCGCACCTCAACCTCACCTGGGCAGTCGGGCTTCTCTCTGATAACACGGCACACACCACCTTCACCACCCCCACCCCCGCCCGGTTTTTCCTTTAGCGAGGTGTTGAGCATTTTAAGGAGACAGGATTCAGCTGGCCCTTAACTGTTAGACTGTGATTTGGTCAGTTCCTTGTTGGTTTGATCTGTTGGTTTGTTGCTCCTTCAATTTGTAGCTGTACTATTTACAGACGTATGAACAGGAAACCTGTACTGAGCTGGAGGATGGTGTAACAGGCTCCAGTTCCAAAATGAACCTGGGTCTGGGTCGTTTTGCCCTAAGAATATCCCATCAAAGAGATGTGAAACAAATGCTTTACTGGCTCCAGTAAAAATATAAAAGGAACCTAAGGAATGTGCCTTAGGTTTAGTTTTCATAATGTATTTTTCCTTCCCTTTGCTTGTCTTTTACTGTCTAAAGTAAGAGATGTGATATGTATTATCTGCATAGAAGTTTCCATTTTAAGATACTCGCATTGTTTTGGACATTTAGCTCCACGGTAATCTTAAGAGGAAAAAAGTGAATGTATAGAAATATACAAAATGGTGTTTATTAGCAATTACTGCAATGTATATTTATATAACACTGATTAGTTACTCTTGATATTTTCATTGACTGCCACCAGGAATCAAATTCATTCAAGCTATTTAAAAATCGTGTTTCCTATTACATGTTGAGTCTAGGTTGCTGCTGGTTCAACTAAAGAATCACTTCTTTGTAAGGGTCTAACTCTGCCACAAAAGGAGCAGTGGTAGCTAGACAGTGATTGGTACAAACAGGGTGCTGAGTCCAGACCTGGGGTAACTCCTTTCCTTTGTATTGACTGTTCCAGTGCCAACAACATTATTTTGGTGAGGATAACAAAGACATCATTTTTACTTTGCCACTCTACCCATCACGTCAACACATAATGTCATTTTAGCCCTCATTTAGCACACAGCATAATACATTTTTGCTTAACCTGAGTGGGTAAAAAAAATTGTTTTTTTTTTCAATTTATGGACTTTTTAGCAACTAAGAAGTACCATTTACAGTACCTGGAACACATTCCAAGTAGGTATAGGATGTAGTACAATTATGAAGGATGGATTTTATTTGAGAATGCTGTCTAATCTTTAATGGGGTACTTCCCCCCCCCTCCCCCCCCCCCCCACACACACTTTCAGCACCAATATTGTGGTTTCCAGTTATTGTATAGTACTTCAGGGGGGAAAAGGTTTTTTGTTTCAGTTTTATACAGTGAGAATTGACTAAGCAGAGGAAAGGAGTTATACCTTTGTTACTGTGATGTTACCAATTATATTTTTAAAAAACATTTTAACGTTAAAGGCCAAACAGCTTTAATTGCCTAATACCTGTCAAATATTTTCAAAGACAAAAATATCAGTTCTGTATTCTCATTTCTGTGCTTCTTGGTGCTTTTGGCAGCCTAGTGACTATTGTGCTTGAAGTATATAGAGCAGAATAAAAAAAAACACAGTGAGGATGTGCAGTGAGGGTATTTAACTGTATACTCATTTGCAGTTGGGTTAATTCATCCAAGAAATAATGTTTTTTGCTAAAGAGACTTATTTGTGAAAATAAAGTCTTAAGGACTTTAGCTAGGAGCTATACTACTGATTTAAAGATATATGTGAAATTCTGAATGCAAATTTGCCCACCATGCACATTTACTATAACTACTGCTGCATACTTGTTTTTTTTTTTTTACATTATCACGTCAATTCAAATCACTTAATGACTTTTTAATTATATATTTGTACTTTCATTACTTTGATGTAGAGCTTTGTTGATATTTTTACTCCTTGTTTTATTAAAAAGAAGGTGTTTTGTTTTGTTTAAAAGGTGACAGCATTCTTCTTAGCAGTAATGAGGCTATATATTATAAAATGTAATGTATTTTTATGCATTTCTCCCAGATCCTTGGACTCGTTGATTATTGATCATAAGATCTTTTGCTGTATGCTGCCTTTTTATCTGTTTCAGCAGTAATGAAATTCTGATATATAAGGGAAATATGTAACTGCTTATAGATCTGAAGAATAATTGAATCTTTTTGTCTCTTTGGATTGGCTGGAAGAGTTGCATACTATATCATTAAAGACTACTGCACTTGTAAATTAAAAAGGGAGACAACATTACAGCACTTATTACTATTCAGAGTTATGTTTAATTCATTTTTGACACAAAGATGAACAAGTCTCTGTAGTGTATACTTTGTTACAGAAATTAATGAGAATTATACCTCAGTGCTATAGAAGAGAAAGATTCCTTTGAACTTGAAATTACAATTGAGTATTTGATTTTCCTTTCACTGATTTTTAAGGTATATACATAGGGTAATGTGTGTACAGTGTTTTTCCCCCCTATGTGGACTAATAGTGACCTATTTATTGAAACTATGAACCTGTAAATCAGGATGCATTGAGGATTTGTCATAAATGGACAACTAAGTGTGTCTTTTAAAAAGTGAAATTCTTTAAGCCATATGTGTGTGAGTGTGGTGTGTATAATTTTTGTCTGTTACCTTCAATAAAGACAAATTTGAGGTCCTACTCTAAGCCAGCATTGTGTTGGCATTTCGTATACAGCATCTTATTTAATTCTCACAAAACCTTTAAGTATTATTATTATTCTCACTTTATAGGTGAGGAAATTGAGATACAAAAGACTAAGTAATTTGCCCGTGGTCACACAACTTAGTGGCAAAACCAGGACCTCATCCCTTGAGTATTATCATTGGTATTTTCTTATTAGAGATCCTATGGCACGATTTAATTTTGCTGTTCTTGCTAGTATATGGAATTCTCAACTTTTAGTAGGCACCATGTAATGATAACCTTTTGTCTGAGAATCAGTCTCTTTTTCTCTTGGAATTACTGGTAGAACTCTATTTTTAACAGTGTTAGAACTAGAAACAACCTCCTTTTGCTGACTCTCCTTTGAGCCAGCATTTCTGAGGAAGTATTTTCCAATCTCTTTCTGCTCTACACGTACACTTCTTGAAGTAGTGTTGTCTTCTGTCTCCACCCCTGTATTTCTCAGACACTCCCCCCTCCCTCCCGCCCGTTCTATAGCAGTTTGCTTTACATCTTAAGTGATAAGATCTTGCTAAGATCATCAGTGACTCCTAGAGTGCCAAATGACCATTTTTTAGTAATCATCTCTTGGGTCTACGTTTTACATTTCTTTATTGAATAATTTCTTTATTGAAATTCTCT
This sequence comes from Panthera uncia, assembly GCF_023721935.1. NCBI lineage: Eukaryota > Metazoa > Chordata > Mammalia > Carnivora > Felidae > Panthera > Panthera uncia. The sequence continues at coordinate 38,986,631 of NC_064810.1, forward strand.
TTTGGCTTTCATGAAACTCTTAATATTTTCCCCAAATTCCTCTGATCACTGTTTTTTCTTTTTTTTCTTACACATTTTTCTTTTCTTTTTTTTCCTTCTTCCTCCCTCCCTCTCTCCTTTCTTCATTTTTTTTTTTTTTTTTTTAAACTTGGTCCTTAAATGTTAGTGTTCTTGTTGGTTCTATCTTGGGCTACCACTATGCTAATTGTACACTCTCTCCCTGCATGATATTATCCAAACTCCTATTATTTTAGTTATTACCTAAGTGCTGATGGATCACAAATTTGAATCTCTAGTTATATTTTTCTAAGTTTTAGACCAACGACTTACTGAGTATCTCCACCTAGATGTCTCAAAGTACTGAAATTAAAGGTATTCCAAACAATTCATCACCATCTCCTTGAAGTCAGTTCCTTTCCTGAGTCTCCTCCTCCAGTGTTGCCAGGTCCTGATTTTGCCTCCTACCTTTAATTATTACTAAGTTTTGCTCCTTTTGCCTCTTAAATATTTGACACACATGATTTTTCACTGTGTGCCTGCAACTTCTGCTCTAATTCAGATCCCATTTATCTTGTGCTTTATTACATCACCTTTCTGCTTTTCTTCTCTATAACTTCATAGCTCTTTAATTGTTTATCTACAGAGTTGCCTTGTGATTTGATCCACCTGAAATCCAAATCAGACTATGCTACTCCCCAGTGTGAACTCCTTTTTTATAACACTGGTACCAACAGGATCAGTGAGAGCTCTTTGATAAGGCATATATGGTCCTCCTTGATTTGGCCCTTGTCTTTCTTGTCATAACTCTGAACATTTTACTGTCCAGCAGTATTGTTCTTATATTTATCAGAACATACCATAAATACTCTTTCTCACCCTGACGTATTTTTGCTTATGATGTCCTTATGCATAGGATCTTCTTTTTCCTTTCTCTGGCTAACCTGCACTGTCTTGGGTGTTTTTCTTCCCCGAGAACTTTTCTCTGATGCCATCTCAGACTACATTAAGTACCTCACTCCTGTATTCTCATTTTTTTTATCTCTGCTTCCTGACCTGCATTCATTGGAACTAGAGTAGATCCTTATGTCCTTCCAAAGTTGGATTATGCTTTTTCTGAGTTTTTCCTACTTTCCATATATGCAAGGTAGCAGAGACTTCAGAATACATGGAAGTATCTCTAGCAGATTAAATTTAGAGACACAATTTCAAAATAACAGTATTTACTAACCAAAAGTAGTGTTTCCAAAATCCAGAGCTTACTATAGTCTACATCCATTTACCATTGTCACCCACCTACAAGTTCAGACGTAATTGAGGAACCCTACTGACAGAAGAGGAGGAAGCTTCTTGGTTTTTACCTTATTGGGATTGTATCCATGTATGCTAATAGTCCAGAGTTCAGAATCTGTGACATTTTGACTAACTTGGGATGAATCTCCTGTCAAAACGTAGGTTGTGATGCCACATTTGTGATATCTTAAGAGAAAATAAAACCACCATCTATATAAACTGAATTCTATCCAGAACTTTTCTGCTTTCTACCAAATAAGGTAGATCCTTCTGGTGCTGTCTACAATACCTAGATCTTTCCTAGTATGCTGTGTGTTCCCTTAGTGCTTGTTGTTCTGGATATTTAAAAACTCAAATTTTACTTTCTGTTTGGCCCCTATGTTCTTGGCACAACAAAGAAAAATAACTGAACATGGGATTCAGGAGCACAGTACTCTTCTGAGCATTTTTCTCAGTAAATGTTCTCCATACTTGTAGTATGGTTATTTCTGTAGGAACATGTCTTCCTCTTGTATTTCTCCATCCCTAGCATGACCCCAAAGACTAGTATTTCTTTTCATGCTACTGTTTTCTACCTTCCAAGTCCATTAAGTTTGTAAAACTTCCCTTTCATAGGAGCTTTCCTGGTCATTCCCTCACTTACCTAAAGCGAGAAAATGCTCTTTCACAATTTTCTGAACTGAAGCTGTTATTGATAATGGTACCGAAGCCTGTGTCTTTGAGGACCAATTGAGACCTAAAGATCTACTGACACATAGCCCATCTGAAAACCTTCCTTCAGCCCTTGAAAAACACTGATATTTTACTAATAATAAATTAATCTGAATGAATTTCTCAGGGCTGAATGAGTTGAGACTTTACTGGGGGGTGGGGGGGGGAGGAGGGAAGCATTCCTTTTATGCTACCATAGGGCTAGACTCTCCTGTTTTCTCTTTAAGTTTATTTGTTCATTTATAGAGAGAGAGCGTGAGTAGGAGAGGGGGGCAGAGAGAGAGAGAATCCCAAGTGGGCTGTCAACCAGATGCAGGGCTCAATCCCAGGAACCTTGAAATCATGACCTGAGCCAAAATCAAGAGCTGATCATCCAACTGACTGAACCACCCAGGTACCCCTCCTATTTTCTCTTTAGTATTCCAACTCTTCCTTCCAAGAAAGACCTGCTGAGAGTTTCAACTTCAACCTAGTTTTTAAATAGATCCTTGGCTCCCTGGACCAAATGTAGAAGAAATCTGTTAGCACAATCCTCCACAGTCCTTTCTCTTTCCCAGAGTTGTTTTCTGTTTTATTTTTTGTTCTTATTTTTTCTTTACTATGTATCAAAACTGGTTAATTAAACTGATACCATTTCTCCCTGATTTTTTTGGTTTACCATTTCCAAAGCCTAAGAAACAGATTTGCTTGCATGTCGAATTCTGATTCCTCCCTACCCAGTCCCTCATTGTCATTTTCCTTCTGCCTCCCAGTAAATTTCGTTCCCAGAGCCAGCATTTCCAGGAATTGACCTTTAACATTTCTTTCTTATCCCTTAACTTTTGAGTTTGTAGCATTTTTGCAGTTATTTTCTCCTCATCAACCCAAGAAGGTGGTACATCCCTGCATAGCCAGGACTCCTTTCCTCTTTATTGTTGGGTGCGCTCCACCACACCTCCTTTACACTGGTGGTTCTTCTGTTCAGTCATGATCAGGGTGTATCTAATGCCCATTACCCTGCTATACCAGGGCCGCAGGCCCATCACCACTTCACTCACAGCTGCTGCAGAGATGGTAGATGAGATCTAAAGTGGACGTGCCCTCTCGTCTCAGCTCTTGATCTCCAGAGCAAGTTAGTAAAAATGGTAAAGCAGGATGTGGGAACATTTTGTGCTCCTATTTCAATCCATGTGATGGCTAAATTTAGGACAACTGATAGGCAATAAAATTGCTTAGATCAAAACTATTTTTTTCTTTAAAGAAATACGTTTAAAGCAGAAAATATGGTGTATTAGATTAAGATTTTGTTATGACCTTATAGTAAACATGACCTTGTAGTAAAGCACAAATCCTGTATATGGTAGGGAGGATGCTGTCCAGTAGACCAACTTGAATCCCACTGAATGGAAAACATCTGCATGTTGTGCCTCGGGGCTCCTAGGGCAATAATTCTCAACTACCCTGTAAACTTGAGATAGGCTCCCTCCTTCTCCCCAGAAGAAGGGCACTTTAAACATGTTTAAAATATAACTCACAAATTAATGAATGCCTGTATTTAAAGTTTTTTTTTTGTTTGTTTTCTTTAATCCTGAAATGTATAAATTGTATATAAATAAGCAGGATCTGGAAGGACAGTCGTAATTCAAGTTGGGGCCTGGACTCAAATCCCAGTAGAGAATTCTAGTAAACTAGGCTGGACTACATTATGGAGACCCTTTTTGTTTTGTTTTTATTTTCGACTTTTTTTTTTTCTGTAAGCAGATATACCTTATTGACTCAGAACCGAGAAGAGCCGAGTGACCTTTTCTGTCTGTATCTTGAGTCCAGAATTTAAGTCTGTGATCATTCTAGTGCATACATGTATATTTCATTCAGTAAAAAGAGCCTGAAAGGCTTGAGATAAGCTTTTAATACCTACAGTGGAATTGACTTGGGTGGCCTTCTCTAAGTGTTGTGCTGGGTATGGGTGGGTAAAAAGGGTGATGGGTGGGGTGGCTCCAGACCCTTTTTATCTCTCAGAACATACCACAAAGAGAACATACCACAGTCACAGCCATGTAGCATTGCCATTTTAACAATGTGGAAGTTTTTTATTACTACCTGTTAAGAAGTGCTTCACAACAACCCCACAAGGCAGATGAAGTGTTGGAATCTAAAAACTGGGACTGTTTGTTTGTTTTTGCCTGGAGAAGGAAGCACACTATGGACAGGAGTCCAGTGCTGCTCCATCTCCTAGATGTCAGCAACACCCAGTACCTGTTTCTATTATTGTCTTGACTCAGAATGAAAAGAGGCAGTAGGAAATTGTAAGGGAAATATCTGGTTATGTCAGTGCTCTATTTTTCCACCGTACAAAGAGATCTATCATAGTTTGGTAAAAGAGATCTATCATAGTTTTGTTATTGTTAAATTATCAACCATCTTTCTTGGTAACATATAGAGTTTATTATACATCTTAAAGGAATGTGTTAACTATGCCTATGAGGCACATTCTTTTACATTTCAAATATCTTTGTACTCCCTTAGGTCACTGCTAACTATACTATATTGGGACAGTAGTTGGCATAAAGTGCAGTCAGGATACAAACAGATAAATAAATAAAATACTTGTGTTCCTTGCTCTGAAAGAGCTTGGGAGGAAATTAGACCTACCAAAAAATAAATAGAATGGGAAATAAACTTGTCCTAAAAAAATATTATAAGTTTCTCAGAACCATATTCAAATTATTCCTTCTGAATTATCTAGAAGACCAAATCATTAAATGTGGGTTTAGGATAGGAGTTGTTTTTTTGTTTTTTTGTTTTTTTGTTTTTTCCTAAAAGGTAAAGTTTTATAGGATATGCCTATCATCTCATATGAAGAAAATGTTTTACCATCTTTTTCTCATGATAATATGGTTTAAAGTGTTATGACTGTATTTTAGTATGCAACATTAGATGTTCTCGGTTTATAGCTTAGAACTGTTTAAATATTAATAGGTGTATTAACTATGATATGAGGCTATGGAATATGTAGTAGTTAATTTTCTTTATTTTTCTTTCTCTAATATACAGTGACAGTTATGGTACACATAGATACATAAAATTGAAGTAAAACTGTTTTGATTAAGTTATATGTTTTGGTAAAATTTCCTGTCATAATAATGTGTTTTGCCAACAGATAGCTTATATCTATTTTCTACTCTATGGTTCTCTGATACCAATGGGGTGTCTTCAAAAAGTTGATCAGTCTTAACACTCGCTAGAGTTAGCACAGAGCCCACTGGTTCAAGGCTCAGTCCTACAAGACTGTCCTCATTTTAGATGCCAGTCACAAGTCCCAGGTTGCCACCAGTACTTCTGACTAACCAGCTACAAATTATAGAGTCCTCATAACTCTTTCCACAGTGTGATAATTTGCGAGAACAAGTCGTAGAACTCAGAAAAGTGCTTTACCTAGGAACAGCCAAATGGAAGCAAAGTTTTGGGGACTGTAAGTGGCACAAGATCTTCCCTGCCCTTTTTTGGGGCATGCTGCCCTCCCAGCATATCAGTGTGTTCACCAACCCAGCAGCTCTCCTAATCTCTTTGTTCAAGAGTTTTTTATAACCTAGTCTTCAGCCCCACTCCCTTCTCCTGAGGTCAGAGGGCTGGGGCTGAACTTCCCATTCTCTAATCAAGTATTTGGTCTTTCTGGTGACCAGTCCCCTCCAGGAGCTATCTAGGGGTCCCCTTTCTTGAGTTAAAAGATATTGCTATCACTAAGGAAGCTCACTAAGGGTTTTAGGAGCTCTGTGCCAGGAACTCCAGACAAAGATCAAATATATGCTTTTTATTATATCACCCTAATAATGAAAAAGTATATATTGATAGAATTCTAGGTCTTCTCCATCAAGGCTTTCAGCAATTGCTTTGCATCTGTGTCAGTTATCTGGCCACAATTTAATTTGTCAATATGGTGGCTTCTCTTTCATCTCTGTACTCTTGTGGCTTTAGAAGACTCTCATCACTATCTCAGTATTACCATTTCATTTTATATTAGTTGAGTTTAGGGACTTTTTAGTACACAAAGATGTTATACTCCAAAAGTTTATTTGTAATTTCATAGTTTTAAATTTAGAACATATTTTCTGTTGAAACAGTAGGGTAAGTGGTGAATGTTTTTATACCAATTCGTTGGCTTTGGCAAGATAGGGTACTAAGTTCAAAAGAAGAAAATTAGCATTTGAGTGTTGAGGATGAAAAGGCTCATGATCGGTTTTAAAGATAGGGAAATAAGAGCTTTGCCACTTAGTGTCTGTCTGCACATGTCAGAGGAAAGATATTGTGTGCTGTGGACTGAATTGTATGCCCACAAAATTCATGTTTTTTTTGTTTTTTGTTTTGTTTTTTTAAGTTTATTCATTTTGAGAGGGAGAGAGAGAACACATGTGAGCTAGTAAGCTGGGGAAGGGTAGGGGGGAGGGTGGGGAGAGAGAAAGAAAAAGTGCAAGTAGGGGAGGGGCAGAGAAAGAAGGAGAGAGAGAATTCTAAGCAGGCTTCAAGCAGCACAGCATAGACTTGGGGCTTGATCCCATGAACCATGAGATCATGACCTGAGCTGAAATCAAGAGTTGGATGCTTAACTGACTGAGCCACCCAGGCACCCCTGCAAAATTCGTGCTAAGTCCTAACCCCTAATGTGACTGTATTTGGAGATAGGGTTGTAAAGGTTGTAAAATTGAGGTTAAAAGGTTATGAAGATGTGGCCCTAATTCAGGACGAGGGTGACCTTATAAGAAGAGAAAGAGGTACCAGGGATGGGCACACACAGAGAAAAGGCCATATGAGAACACAGCAAAGAAGGCAGACATCTGCAAGCTAAAGAGAGAGACCTCAGGAAAAGTCACACCTGCCAATACCTTGACCTTGGACTTTCAGCTTCCAGAACTGTGAGAAAATTAGTTTTCTGTTTTTTAAGCTACCTGGTCTGTGGTATTTGTTATAGCAGCCATAGGAAACTAATAAATTGTGTTATTTTAGAACAGATCCCAACAGAATGCTCCATGGAACATTAACATCTAGGAAATGTTAATAGAGATTCTTAAAAGGAATTCTTGACTTAACAAATGTAGGAAATAATCTATAATATGTTCTCCACTTAAGAATTGACTGCATATTCATATACTAAATAGTCTTAGAGGCCTTGAAGCAAAGAAACCTATTCAACTATTAGGGGCAGAGGGGCAGAGAGACGGGGAGAGAGAATCTCAAGCAAGCTGCACTCTCAAACCATGAGACCATGACCTGAGCTGAGATCAAGAGCAGGCACTTAACCCACTGAGCCACGCAGGTGACCGTAGTTATTTTTATTATGAGTAAAGTTATACATTATACACAGAAATGTGTAAGTTTGGTGTTCCATCAGTAAAAGGATAGCGAGTGTTGGCTCTGTCGTTTTATTTGAGGTGAAATTCACATAACGTTAACCATTGCAAAGTGAACAGCAGTTCAGTGGCATTAGTACTTTCACAATGGTGTGTAACCACCATCTCTAGTTCTAAAACATTTCATCACCTCACACTAAAATCCTGTACATGATAAGCAGTGACTCCGCATTCTCTCTCCCCAACCCCTGGCAAATACCAGTCTGCTTTCTTTGTGATTTGTCTATTCTTTTTTCTTTTTTTTAAATTTTTTTTAACATTTATTCATTTTTGAGGCACAGAGACAGAGCATGAGCAGGGGAGGGGCAGAGAGAGAGGGAGACACAGAATCCAAAGCAGGCTCCAGGCTCTGAGCTGACAGCACAGAACCCGACACGGGCTTGAACCCAGGAGCTGTGAGATCATGACCTGAACCGAAGTCGGACACTTAACCGACTGAGCCACCCAAGCGCCCCTATGATCAATCTATTCTGATATCTCATCTGAGTATAATCAGATTTGTATCTGTTACCATTTGTATCTGGCATCTTTCACTTAGTATAATATATTAATGGTTTATTCATGTTGTAGTATGTATCAGGACTTCATTTCTTATTATATTCCAGCTCTCATACCTAGAAGTGGAGTTGGTAAGATCATATGGTAATTTTATGTTTAACTTGTTAAGGAACCACCAAATTTTTATCCACAGTGGCTGAAACAATTTACATTCTTACCACCAATATATAAGGGTACCAGTCTTCACATTCTCATAACACTTGTTATTTTCCTTTTTTGTTTTTGATTATAGCCATTCTGGTGGATGTGAAATGTCTCTCATTTCCCTTATGACTAATGATGTTGAGCATCTTCTTTTTGTGTTTATTGTCCATTTCTGTATCTCCTTTGTATAAGTGTCTATTCAGGTCCTTCAACCATTTTTAATTAGATTGTCTTGTTTTTGAGTTTTAAGAGTTATTTATATATTCTGGATACTAGACTCTTGACATATATGTGTGTGTGTGTGTGTGTGTGTGTAGTCTTGTTTTGGGATTTTAAGAGTTATTTATATATTCTGAATACTAGACTCTCTATATATTAATAATTTGTGTGTATGTGTGTGTATATATATGTACATATATATATGTATATATAGTTTGTATATATTTTTTCCTTTTCTGTGGGATGTCTTTCCTTTGGTGTACAGCCTTTAATTTTAACAAAGTCCAATTTATCTTTTTTTTTCTTTTGTTGTTCATGCTTTTAGTGTCATATCTAAGAATCTATTGCTAAGTCCTAGATCATGCAGATTTACTCCTATGTATTCTTCTAAGAATTATGTAATTTCAGTTCTTACATTTGGGTCATTAATCTTTTTTTAGTTAATTTTCATATACATTGTGAGGTAGGGGCCCAATTTCATTCTTTTTCATGTAGACATCCTATTGTCCCAATGCCATTTGATAAAGAGACTGTTCTTTCTGTTACCATTGTTTTTAAATCTACTTCTTGACTAGAAAGGTACTCTAGTGAAGTGATTAAGATTACTGATTCAGGAGACAGAACACTTGGATCCAAATCTGGCATTACTGCATACTGTCTTGTGACCTTGGGCAAGTTATTGAAACTTCCCAACTCTCAGTTTTCTTTAAGTGTAAAATAAGGGGCCCCTAGGTGGCTTGGTCATTTAAGAGCCCGCCTGACTTCTGCTCAGGTCATGATCTCTCGGATTCGTGAGTTTGAGCCCGCATAGGGCTGTGTGCTAACAGCTTGGAGCCTGGAGCCTGCTTTGGATGCTGTGTCTCCCTCTCTCTCCTCTGTCTTCCCCTCCCCCACTCACACTCTTTCTCTGTCTCTCAAAAATGAATAAATGTTAAAAAAAATTTAAAATAATAGAAAAATCAATTCCATGGCATTATTGTCGATATTATATTGCATAATATATGTACAACACTTAGCAAGGTTCCTGGTAATGAAAGATCAGTTTTGGCAAGAATTACCATCAATATCTGTGATCTTTGAAGAAATTACTATTTAGTAACAGCTAACCCAAATTATAGTCCCTTGGACCTAGACTAGCACTTTAATTCTTCCAAAGATGGGACCTGATGGATCCAAATGAATAAATTAGAAAAACTTCAAGATTGAGTGGAACTTTAATAGTGTATCAGGACATTGTATGTTATTTACTCCTTAACAATTATCCTTATTTTATGAATAAGCAACCTGAGGTTTAGAATATTAACTAACTTTCCCAAGATATCATCATATAATGATCAGGTGGCAGAGGGAGGGTTCAAATCCAGGTCTGCCTCATTGGAAGGTCTACTATTTCACTCTGTTATGATGATATGATGACTTAGTGACCTGTCTTCCTTCCTGGAATTTCATATAATACTGGGGTAAGAAGAGATGAAGAATGTGTTTGTGACATATTTATGTGCTATATAAAACATTGTATAGTATCAGTTCTCTAAGGGAATCTTTTATTGTGATGTATATACACTTTTGGATACTATAACATATCTGCAGTTATCTTTTGTAGTTCTTTAATATTTATGATCCAAGTTTTAATATATTTGACTTTATATATATGTGTACTATATTGAATAAAAAAATTAACATCTAGTAAAACATGGTTTCTTTTTTTTTAATAAAGTCTCCAAGTCTGATATTTTAAATGGTATTGAAGAAAATTACATTTAAGTTTCTTTTGTGATTCTCTTAGATGTAATAAAGGAACAGAATCGAGAATTACGAGGTACGCAGAGGGCTATAATCAGAGATCGAGCAGCTTTAGAGAAACAAGAAAAACAGCTGGTAAGTAGAACATTAAATTTCAGCTTAACTTTTCAAACAAATTTGGAAATTAGTGTTAGAATAATTAGCTAACTAAGAAAAAGACACATGGCAGGTGGTAAGTGATTTACTAAGAAATGGCATTTTATGTCTTCCTGAATTTTCTGCTTACCTTCATTTATTATGTCATTCTGCTGACTTTTATCAGGATTCTGTGTATTCTGCTGATTATAAAATCAAATTATTCTTCAGTTTGTAGAAGTCATGAATGCCCAGGAGGAAATAGTTCTCAAAACACAGCTACTTTATTGTCAGTTAACAACAAAGATTAAATGGTCCTGAATAACAAAAAGTTACAGGAAATAATTATGTTAACTCATAGATATCTTACTTGATGTTTTAGTGATCATTATGTCTGTGATAATGAATGTCCTTTTTTTTAAATAGACTGTCTTGCTTGTCTTTAAATATTTTTATGTTATGTTTTTATATGTTGCTTTAAATCTTTTAAACAGCATGATTGAGGTATTATTGACATGCAGTAAACTCCATTATTTAAAGCATATAATTTGATACATTTCAGCATATATATATATATATATAAGCATATATATATATATATATATATATATATATATGATGAAACCTTTACTACAATCAAGATAATAATGAACATCCCCACCATCCTGAAAAGTTTCCTTATTCCCTTCGCAATTACTTTTACCTATCCGTCCCTCCCTGACACCCTCTTTTGCAGTAAATACTGATCTGTCACTGTAGGTTAGTTTACATTTTCTAGACTTTATATAAATGAAATCATATAATATGAATACTTTAAAAATTTTTTTTTTTTAATTTATTCACCTTTGAGAGACAGACAGAGCACAGTGGGGGAGGGGCAGAGAGAAAGGGAGACAGAATCTGAAGCAGGCTCCACGCCCTGAGCTGGCAGCACAGAGCCCGATGGCAGGGCTCGGACCCACAAACCATGAGATCATGACCTGAGCCGAAGTTGGATGCTTAACCAACTGAGTCACCCAGGCGCCCCTATGAATACTTTTTTTTAATGTGGCTTCCTTCAGTCATAATTATTTTGAGATTAATCAATGTTATATAATCAGTATTAATTTTTTAATTGATGAATATTACTTTATTGTATGGGTGTTTTCATAGTTTATCTGTTCAGCAGCCAGTGGATATTTGGGTTATTTCCAGGTTTGGGCTATTTTGAATGAAGTTGCTATTAAGATACAATTGGAGTCTTTGTGTGAACATATATTTTCGTTTCTCTTGGGTATATTCCTAGGATTGGGATTGCTAGATTATGGGGTAAATGTAATTTTAACTGTGTAAGAAACTACTAGACAATTTTTCAAATCAGCTGTAATGTTTTCTGTTCCCACCAGCTAGATATGAAAGTAAAGTTGTTCCACAACCTGGCTAATAGTTGGAGTTAACAGTCTTTACATATTAGTCATTCTAGTGGTGTATAGTAGATGGTCATTTTAAATTGCGTTTCACTTATTGCTAATGACGTTCAGTATCTTTTCATGTGCCTGTTTGCCATTTACATATGTTTTTGCCAAAAGTGTCTATTGAAATATTTTACCCATTTTTTTCATCATTTTGTTTCCTTTTGTTTATTTGTAAGAGCTTTTTATATATTTCAAATATAAGTACTTTATTAAATATATATTTGGTAAATATCTTCTCCAGTTATTGGCCTTGCCTCTTTTATTTTCCGAATAGTGTCTTTTGTGGAACAGAAGATTTTTATTTTAATCAAGTGAAATTTCTTCTTCTATGACTAGTACTTTTTAGTGTCCTAAGAAATCTTTCTGTTTTCTCCTAGAAGAATTATAGTTTTAGTTGTTACATTTAGGACACTGAACCATATTGAATTAAGTTTCACTGTGTTATCAGGTGAAGGTAGAGGTTCATTTCTGCATCTTTTGAGATGATGGTCGTGCAGTTTTTCTTCTTTAGTCTGTTAACCTAGTGAATTGCATTTATTGATTTATTAAAGTTAAAATCAGGCTTTTGCTCCTGGGTAAGTTACATTGGTAATGATGTGTTTTTTTGAGATACTATTTTCAGTAAGCTGAAATTTGTTAAGAGTACAGTAAAACCTTGGTTTGCGAGCACAGTTCATTCCAGAAACATGCTTGTAATCCAAAGCACTTGTATATCAAAGCAAATTGCCCCATAAGAAATAATGGAAACTCACATGATTCGTTCCACAACCCCAAAATATTAATATAAAAATGATTACAATATTGTAATACAATACAAAATAATAAGGAAAATACAAAATATAAAGGAAAATAAGCAAATTAGCCTTTACTTACCTTTGAAAACCTTTGTGGCTGGTATGTGAGAGACCAGAGAGAAGAGGGTTATTGTGTAGGACAACTTTCACTGTCACTAACAATCAATACTATCTATTGGCTCAATGGAATCTTTTTCTTTTCATGCAGCTTTACAAAGAACCTATCCAATGATACTTGCTTTTGCTTCCTTTTGAGGATTTCACGTTAAGCGTGACATTGCACTGTCATTAAACAGATTTGTTGTTTGCACTGCCACAGCCTTATTCGGGTGGTGCTTTTCTACAAAATTTTGCGCTATATCTCACATTTTACACATCTCCCTAGTCTCATTTGAAGTGAGGGATTCCTCTGCCTTTTCCTCCTCCTTCACTGCAGACAAGATGCAGACATAGACTTCTTATAAAATCTTGCAGTTTCAGCCACTTGCATACCTTGTTTGTACTTCTCGATAATTTCCTTAACTTTCACCATAATCATCTCCTTCATCTTACCGCCTTTCTTTTCAACCTTTTCCTGTGTGAGGGTACACTCACACAGATGTTGACTACAGTACAGTATTTATAAACTTTTGTCATATACTATATTTAATGTAACTGACAATAAGGCAGCAGGGGAAAGGGTCTCTATATGAAGGCAGCCTGACCTGGAATGAGGCAGAACATTCCTAAGCTTACTCTTGTTGGAGAAGCAAAAAACCATCCATTGGTGCTTTGAAGTGACAAAAAATACACTAGTGCCAGTTGTGGGCACCTTCCAACATTCTGAAAAATCACCAATTTCTGCCAAACATCTCAGTCTAAGATCGAGCATCTGAGCATGGGAAACGATCACTCACAATTCCACAGTGATATGGAGAGAGAGAGAGAGAGAGAGAGAGAGAGAGAGAGAGAGAGAAGAACCATTGGCTCAGTTGTGATCATGTGACGTTCAGCATCACATACTACTCGTATTGCAAGACATCGCTTGTTTATCAAGTTAAAAATTATTAGAAATGTTTGCTTGTCTTGCAGAACACTCGCAGTCCAAGGTTTTTACTGTATTTGCATCTAGGGGTGCTGGGTGACTCAGTCAGTTAAGTGTCCAACTCTTCATTTTGACTCAGGTCATGATCTCATGGTTGTGGGATCAAACCTGTGTTGCATATGGAACCTGCTTGAGATTCTCTCTCTCCTACCCCTCTTCTGCCCCTCCTGTATGTGTTACCCCTCTGTCTCTCACAAAGAAAAAGTAAAGAGTATTTGTATCTGTGTTTTGAAAGATACTGATTTGTAGTTATCTTTTCATGCAGTGTCTTTATTTAGTTTTGACGTCTGAGTGATGCTGACTTTAAAGCATGAGTTGGTTTCTCTTATTTCTTTACTGGAAGAATGTGTATTTCTTCCTTAAATATTTGAGAAGATTCATCAGTAAAGCTGCCTTTATGGATAGGTTCTTAAACTACCAGTTCAGTTTTTAGAAAAAACAGCTACAGAATGGATCATCAGATAATCTTTTTATTTTATTTTAATTTTTTTTTACATTTATTTATTTTTGAGAGACAGAGCACAAGTGGGAGAGGGGCAGAGAGAGGAGACACAGAATCTGAAGCAGGCTCCAGGCTCCTAGCTGTCAGCACAGAGCCCGACGTGGGGCTCGAACTCACAAACCGTGAGATCATGACCTGAGCCAAAGTCGGACGCTCAGCCGACTGAGCCACCCAGGTGCCCCAATAATCTGTCTTTTTAAATAAGCTTTGGTAGTTAGCATCTGTCAAGATCCATGTTTACTAAATGTTAAAATGTAATGACCTGTTATTCATAATGTTCCCATATTATCCTTTATCATCTTTAGGATATGAAGTGATGCCCCCCTTTGCATTCCTCCTCTTTGTAATTTTTATGCTCTCTTTGTATCACTTTTTCCCCTCATCTATCTGGCTAATGGTCTATCAATGCCAATGGTCAATCTCTTATAAAAAATGGCTTTTGATTTCATTAATTTTCTGTATTGTTTTTTCTTTCCTATTATCTAGATTTCTTTTACTGTTTATATTTTTTCCTTGTTTGCTTAGTGTTTTACTTTTTTTTTTTACTTTCTCTATTTTGAAGCTTATGAGATATTCATTTTTTTCTAATATAAGCTTTAATGGTATAAAGTTTCCTCTAAGAACTGTTTTAACTATAGCCTACACGTTTTGTATGTTGCATTTTCCTTTTTGTTCCAAGTTCAAAATATTATCTTATTTCTCCTGAGATCTTTCCAACCCATGACTTATTTAGAACCATGTTGTTTAATTTCTGCTTATTTATGATATTCCTTCCAGTTTTCCAGATTTCCAGTTTTATTTCATGTGGTTAGAGAACACACTTTGTATGATTTCAGTCCTTGTAAATTTATTGAGCCTTGTTTTCTGATACAAAATGTGGTATATTTTGGTGATTTTTCTTCTTTTTTAGTGTACACTTGTAAAAAGAGTGTTCTGCTGTTGTTATTTTAAAAGTAAAAATGTTGTTTAGGTCAAGTTGGTGATAGTGTTTTTGTAAATCTATAGCATTACATAGTCTCTGTTCACATGTTCTAACAGTTATAGCAGTGTACTTAAGAGAGAAGTTGTTGATATTCCTCATACTAATTGTGTATTTGTTTCTCTTTTCAGTTCTTTCAGTTGTGCTTCACATATTTTTTTTTAATGTTTATTTATTTTTGAGAGAGAGAGAGACAGAGCGTGAGCAGGGGGAGGCAGAAAGAGAGGGAGACACAGAATCCGAAGCAGGCTCCAGGCTCTGAGCTGTCAGCATAGGGCCCGATGCGGGGCTTGAACTCACTCATGAAACTGTGAGATCATAACCTGAGCTGAAGTTGGACACTTAACCGACTAAGCCACGCAGGCGCCCCTGTGCTTCACAGTTTGAAGCACTGTTCTTAGATGCATGCACATATAGGATTGTTTTAGTATCTTTATATTATGAAATATACCTTTATCATTATGAAATGCCCCTTTTTATTTCCTATGATATTCCTTTCTCAAGTTTTTTTTTTAAATCTGATATTAATGTAGCCATTCCAGATTTTCAGAATTTAATAAATAATTATAGAGTATATTTCCTATCCTTTTACTTAGTTTTGTTTTTTGTAATTAAAGTTGGTTTCTTAATATAGCATATATTTGGGTTTATATTCTTGTCTAAAATGACAACTTGCCTTTTATTAAGGTGTTGGATGAACCTTCTTACTTAATGTAATTGTCTATATAATTAGCCTTAAATCTACCCTTGTGCTTTTTTCTCTGTCCCACCAACTCTTTGTTTTTTGTTTTTTGTTTTTTGTTTTCTTTATCCTACTGACTTTTGGGTTGAGCTTTTTCCTTTTCTTCTGGGGCTTTTTGTGAATACTATTTTGTAGACTTGCTTTGTATTTGTGGATGCAGGTACTAGTTCTGTCTTTCCCATGTAAACATATGGAATAAATTGCCCTCTCCAATTATTCTTTTTCTCTGACCTTATGACTGCCTCTTCCTGTCTTCGTGATCAGGGAGAAAAGGGTATATGATTTGTGTTTGATTTTTCTTCTGAAATAAATCATTGGGAACTACCTATCAATGATTTTTTCCCCCCTGTTTTTATTTCCTTTCTTAGGAATTAGAAATTAAGAAAATGGCTAAGATTGGTAATAAAGAAGCTTGCAGAGTTTTAGCGAAACAGCTTGTACATCTACGGAAACAGAAAACAAGAACTTTTGCTGTAAGTTCTAAAGTCACTTCTATGTCCACACAAACAAAAGTGATGAATTCCCAGATGAAGATGGCAGGAGCAATGTCTACTACAGCAAAAGTAAGTGGGGACCTTTTTATCAATACATTTATAATTTTATCTAAGATATTTAAATGTCAGTATTCAAATCAGATTTAAAAGTACCTCCTGATGTATATGGGGTACAGAATCTGTGTAATATTTAGTAAAAGAAGTTATAAGGCTAGATAATCTAAATAAATACTTCTAGATTTTTTTCATTGAAATATAGTTAACTTACAATATTATATTAGATTCAGGTGTACATAGATTCTTTACTGATTTGTTTTACTATAAAATTTCTTTGTTAGGACATGTTGATTGTCCCAAGGTCACATTTAGCTTCTAAATTTTTTAAATCGACTTAAAGTATTATTTGCTTTTTCCCTTAAATTGTCAGAAGATTTTTGGTCTTGTTATTTCATTAAGCTGTAAGTTTTGATTACTTCTTAGTAGTAATTTCCTCTTGATCCATTTTCGTGTATATGTCAGAAGGACATGTGATTTCTGTCAGAAGGATTTACCAGTTAATTTTGTCAGAAAATTATGTTTAACTTACACCCTTTGTATAAAAAAATAAATGTTTTCACTATGGAGTTTAAAGGACTTTGAGCTTTTTGATTTTTTAATAAATAATGAGCCCCTTGATGTGTATGAAGTACTGTGTAGAATAAGAAGACTTTTAAGACAAAGGCGCTGCTCTCACAGATTTTATTGTTCAGTTGAGGATGGGGTGGGAGTAAGGAGCAGGGAGGTTAAACTATTTCTAATGGGGAAACTACCCACTATACATCAGTGTGTGCTAAATTTCAGTGAACTGTTCAGATCTTTGAATTGAGTGATCTGAAAGACTTTTAGAAGACCTAGGTGTGAAAAATATCACTAGTTGTTAAATATAAGGAAGGAGGAGTATTTGAATATGGAGACCAAAAGAAAAGAAAGCCACAGAGGAAGAGCAAGTATGAGGTTCATATTAGAAAAATGGTATGTACAGTGGATTCTTGTTACTGGAAGTAGTTAATGTTCTGTAGTTGGGAACACTGAGTCTGTGAATATCGAATCATTGCTCCTAGGGGAAATACAAGGTTAGGTTCCTGTGAGCCTTTGGTGACAACATTTTTGTCAACCAACTTATACGCTAACATTGTTCAATGTGTGTTTCTGTTGAAGGACTCCATATTTAATAAGTATTATTGATTCATTAACATTGAATTCATGCCTAATCAGAGCTAATATGTATTTTTCCACAAACACATTATAGCTTCCTACACTTAGGAGCACTACACAACACTTTAGTACTATGGTTGGGGCCATTTTAAATGGCAAAGTCATCAACAAAAGTTACAAAAATGTGGCACTAAATAGACCACAATAAGGATACTTGTGTACAGTATGAGAGTTGAGACAAGAAAGCAGAGGTCACCTTGTTTGACCTCAGCTGGAAACAACCATGTTGGATAACTCAATTTTTTTGCCATTCCCTGTGTGTCCACAAAGAACAGAAAAGCACTGTGAGTATTGGTTTGCAGTTACAAATAAATTTTAATGAGTAGGCATATCCACACATATGGAATCCAGAAATAATGAGGAGCAACTATAATTGTTTTTTAGATTACAGAGCACACGAAAATAGAATTTGCCTTTCTCAGGTGCAGTAAGTATAGTGACACATTATGTTCTTAAAAAAAATGGAGGAAATTTCAATGTAAGTTTGTTCTGTTAATTTACTCTTGATGGATCTTTGTCATTTTACAGTAAAAAATACACAGTTAAGAGCAAAAACTTTCGTTTTCCTTTTTTGTTTTCACAAGTGGACAGAATTAAACATCTAATTTGGGAAAAGATCATATGTGATGATCACACAGTTGAGCTGGGTAACCTTTCAGTAATAAGTGGAAAACCATTTACTTTGCAGTTTTTTCTTTTACAGGTAGTAGGTTAGGAGAAGGTACTGAATATGGTCCTGCCATGCAGAGATGGCTGAACTGGAATTTTCACTTCATTATCTTAGAAATGTCTTAATTCCGCAAATACTTGTTTAGACCCTAGAGTAGGAACTATAACAAATGATGGGGATGAAGTAGACAGCAAAACCAGGCAGGGGCTTAAAATGGACAGTCTGTTCCAAAAACAGCTCACCCGAAGAGGTGGTTCAGTGTAGTGATTAGGAGCATACATTTTGAACCAGATTACTTGAGTTCAAATCTCACTTCTATTCACTAGCTTTAGGACTTGTGGCAAGTGAATTTGCCTTTCTCTGCCTTCATTCTCCATTTATAGTGTAGGGAAAATGGTGTTGCCTAGTACATAAACATTTGTTAGGTCTAAATGTCTTTTAACTTTAAATGTTATATATAAATAATTATGCTTTAGGTACAGGGCCTGGCACATAGTTAAGGCTATATAGGCATTTACTGCTTTATCATCATTATCATCATTGTTGTTAGTATTATTAAGTTGCAAGTAATATAATTTACATCAATAAATAGAGAATTTCATTTATAACAAGTGAGATCAGTGTGGCTAGAGGGCAGCGGTACAAAAGACTAGCTTGTTCAGCAGAGTTCGGTGGTGTTTGGTCTCAGAGAATTCTGGAATTTGGCTTTTACTACTAAGAGCAATGGAAAGCCACTTGAGAGGTATGCGCTGGAGGGGGATGGGGGAAATCCAGTGTTACTAGTTACTTTGGCTGCAGCATTACATACAGATTGAGAAAAGACTGCTTGGTATCTTTGAAACTGATGTGTTTTATATTGTATAGTATCTTTCAATACTGAACTGTGTGTAATACATATGTAAATTTTGTATATAATATGTATAAAATATTTGCCCATACTAGATGGCATTACTCTCTTTTAATGCAATAACTTGTGAATATAAAATGTAAGAATTCTTTTCACATATTTTTGCAAAACTCGTTCTGTTCGTTTCTCCAAACCGTGATTTAAAATATGTTAATGGTTTAAGTATTCATGCTGTGTATCCTTTTTCATTTAGACATCAAAAGCTAAGTGACAAATTTTGTAAAATTTAAATTACAATTATTTTCAATTTAGACATTAACTGCTTGGCACATAATAAGCAAATGTAGTTTTCCCATTTGAATAGCATTGGATTTTTTGTTGCTGACAATGGTTTTTAATTACTTTATTTATTTATTTATTTATTTAGCCTACTGTTCATATGAGTTTTTCACCTGGTCTTTATTATACAACAGTTAAGCAGATGGTATCCAAATATTTCATTTTTTTCTAGAATACTTGATACTCTTATATTTGATGATGACAGAATGTATATTTTTAGAAACCCTGTATCTAATTTGATGTGTTCCCTTTGAACTTATTTCATAGTAAAATTTTTCCAATTATGTAGCCAACACGAATCTTTTCATATATTTAAAGACAATGCAAGCAGTTAACAAGAAGATGGATCCACAAAAGACGTTACAAACAATGCAGAACTTCCAGAAGGAGAACATGAAAATGGAAATGACTGAAGAAATGAGTAAGTTTAATAACTTATAATGAAATTTGCAGTTTTTTCATCTTTGAGTTAGCCAGGTTTATTTACTAGCAACCTTATATTCTAATCCATAAAAGGACAAATGTTGAAAAAAATGATATAGCACCCTTCTGAATAGATGTCTGTATTGTAACTCTAATAATTTTTATTTAATTAAAAATTTTTTTAAATGTTTGTTTTTAAGAGAGAGAGCAGGGGAGGAGCAAAAGAGTAAAACACAGAATCTGAAGCAGGCTCCAGGCTCTGAGCTGTCAGCACAAAGCTTGATGGGGGTTTGGGGGGGCTCAAACTCACAAACCGTGAGATCATGACCTGAGCTGAAGTTGGACACCTAACCGACTAAGCCACCCAGGCACTCTTAATGCATTTTTAAATTGGTAATGTATAAGGCTCAAAATTCTATCCAACTTTAGTGGAAGGAAAAATATAAAATATGATATGCCATATTTCTATGCCATATTGGCCACAGCAGTTTTACTTTATTGATTAGTGCAGCAAAACCAACTTGTGAATAAAATAACTCTTCCTGATATGAATTTGATAGTTTCAGAGTTGTGTTGATTCTTTCATACTGTAGAAGATGTCTGTTTTTATTGGAGGTAGAGATAATGGAGCTCTTCTGTTATTTTTTTCTTTTCCTTCCCAGAGTTACTTAATACTTAGTTTTCTTCTTTTTGACTATAAGCTAATTGCATGTTGTAGTGGAAATATAGGGAATACAAAGGAATGAAATTTATGAAAAATCTATTATCACATCTCACAGATATAGTTACTGTTAATATAGTATGTTTCTTTCCTATATTTTTCCATATCTTATAGTAGTTAATCCTATTATATGTGTAATTTTGAACCTTATTCTGCTTTTAAAAAACATACTAGTATGACATACGCATGTACTTATGACCTTAAGTCTTCTCTGAAGTCTTTTTTTTAAATGGTGTTAATACTGCATAACATTGGAGCTCCTGGGTGGCTCAGTGGGTTGAGTGTCCAACTTCGGCCCAGGTCATGATCTCACAGCTTGTGAGTTTGAGCCCCACGTCAGGCTCTGTGCTGACAGCTCAGAGCCTGGAGCCTGCTTCATATTCTGTGTCTCCCTCTCTCCCTGCCCCTAACCCACTCGCATTCTGTCTCTGTATCTCTCAAAAATAAACACTAAAAAAAAATACTGCATAACATCAATATTAAATAATATCCATCTTAATTTATTGAACCATTCTTACATTGGTCAATAAGACTTTTAAAATTTGTATTTGATAATCCTTTGATAAATGTTTCTATATTATTTTTGTCTACTTTTCTGAATCTCAGAGTATTAACGTTTATAAGGCTTTTGGTTTATACTACCAAATTCTTCCCAGAAAGACAATACCAATCTTTATTTTGCCAGTTACAGCATCTGGTCAACATTGAATAATTACCTGAAATTATATGTCAAACTGATATCATTATTTTGCAAAGATACTTCCTAATTGTTTTACAATTATGTACAGCTATGCCAGATTAGTTCTGCATAGTTACTAGCATTTTAATTTAATGGCATGTAGTGTATAAAATAGTATCAGATTAAATTACCAGATTAAATTACTAAACTCACAACTGTTCAAGTATTCAATTTCAGAATATCTATTTTCCTTTTAGGAGATAATGAAATTGTATGTGTATCTTTGATAGTTCAAAAATTTTTTTAGCTTTCACTTTGAATCTTTAAAAATATGACTTTTTTGAATCATTAGTGAATTTTTAATGACTGTGAGAATTGTCATTTATATAATGATTGCAGTATCATGTTTATGTGGCTTCCAGTGATGGCACAGGTGTGAGATCTTAGAGGAATTAACTTTTCCATTAAGCAATAATGAAGAGAATCAATAAGCTCATACTTACAACTCTTATCTGTCATAGTTTTCATTTATGTTTTAGTACTTGGCAAGTGAATCTGAAAGAATAGTAATTGTTGGTGATTACTCATTTCTTCTATAACCTACTAAATTACATTAACAGTGTTTCATTTAAAGGTAAAGTCAAGGATTCAAGGTTTAAATTGATAGATCTTTTTCCAATTGATATTTATGTTGTGCACTGCTGCTCCAGATCTTGTTCACATTCAAGTTTTGGAAACAGGTTCTTTGAGAAGTCCGTATTTTTTATATATATATATATACATACATACACACACACACACACACACATACATACACACATACACACACACACATATATATATTTTATGTGTATATATATACACATACACACATATGTATAACATAATCATATTTTATATATATGTATGTATACATATATTTATAAATGGTTAATTACAGTTTTTCTGAAAGCATTCTTTTTAATCCCGGATTATACCTTTCTGTTCTTTCTCATTATTCCCTTCTTTCATTTTTTTTCTGCACTACTTCTTGAGGCACTTACAGACTTTGACCTGGATTCCCCACCTCCATCAGTACTTCACTAGCATTGGATTATTACAGCCGCTAAATTATTTTTCCAGAAACTTATCTCTGAGCATGCCAGTGAGATTCCTTTAGTTGCTTCTTGCTGACTTCAAAATAAAATTCTCAGATGTAAATCAAAAACAATTTTCAAGTCATGCCCCTTTATTTTGCCAGTGAGCAGAGGTAAAAGGACGGTCTCCACAAGTTGAATAGGTACTAAATGGAAGAATTGAGACTCTAATTGAAGTCTTGACATTTGCTTTATTTCTTCAGAGATGATATTTCATTTTTTGTCCTTAAATTTAATATAACCTTTTCCAAATTTACTTTTTGAGCTAACACAAAAAATCAAATTGTCAAATCATGCTCATACCAACCAGAGAGCTTTATTAATATTGTCAAGGATACAAGCAATTAAGATGCACATGTGAAACAGGGAGAGGGCTGGGACATCTCAAATTATTCCCCAGATCTTTTTTTCCCATATCAGACATAAGCTCCTTGACCCAGAATAATAGATGATGTGGCTAATGAGGTTTGCATATCATCTCATGTTGAAGGAAACATTTAGGTTATGAAACATCTTAAATTTATCCCTCAGATGGTTATCTGTCTTAGCTGATATTTCCTAGGAAGTCATCGCACATAAACTCCTACATTGTAGGTTTGTTTACTATAGCAGTCCTAAACCAAGGACATTCTGCTAACAACATTCCATAGACAAGGACACTCTTACTGGCAAATATTAGTCTGTTTACCAGGAGTACAATTAGCAGCGTACTTACAAGGAGATAGACTTTGTTACCTTTTTTCCTTTGGGGGCATCCCCCAGTGATCAGGAGAATGATTATGGTCCATCTGCTTTAAGTCTTTCCCTCCTAAGCATTTTCCACTCATGTACACAACAGAAGGACTTAATCTTCCTTGAATATATCCCTATTGTCTTCCACCAAGTCTTTGCTCATCCTATTCCACCTGTTTGATCAAATGCTTTGCGGCCTTCAAGGACCACCTCACATGTTACTTCCTCCCAGTTGGATGTAATCTCTTCCCTTTTTATAATCATTTTATCTTAGTTACCACAATCTGATTTTTTCTTTTCTATTTTAAGTGTAAACTACTTAAGGTCTTCATTTTTCTCCCTCTATCCATTAATTGTATTTGTACTACATGCTAGGCCCTTTGATTCAGGGATAATAAACAAGGCATAATCCTAACATGATACCTTCTGTACAGAAGGCTTTCCATGAATAGTTTGGGAAGAGAAGGGAGGGAGAGAGGGATATAGCAGTAATAATCTTTGCAAGGTTAAATTGGACATCATTCTTTACACAAGTTTAATAAAATATTGAACCTTAGATTTTGTTAGAATATTCTACCTACATGTTGAATATAAATTTAAGTTGAAAAATAATTATAGGTATAAACAGAGCAAATTGTCTCCCAAATATTTATAAGATACTTGATTCCTAAATATTCTTCCATGGTCAGATTTAACAGCTACTAGCTCAATGAATACAATTTGTGGAATCATATTTTAAAACTTTAGGCTAATTCGGTTGGTCATCTGACTCTTGGTTTCGGCTCAGGTCATGATTTCATGGTTTGTGACATCAAGCCCCATTTCGGGCTCTTTGCTGACAGCATGGAGCCTGCTTGGAATTCTCTCTCCCCCTCTCTTTCTGCCCCTCCATAACTTTCTCTCACTCAAACTTAAAAAAAAAACAAAAACAAAAACACTTTAAGCCTTTAGCTGTGAATTTCATATAGTTGTTTATTAAATACACATTTAAAAAAATCAGGGTAGACTTGTTTTATTATAGGAAAATTTGTGTTGCAACGAAAATTACTCCAGATTTAGTAACTCAGAAATGTGTAAGTGAACTTCACGAACATTTAAAAAGGACTTCTGTAGTTTGTTGGTTAAGTTTGCCCTTGTGTAATATACAAATATGTGCACATAGTTGGACCACCTTCTAAAACTGTAAATCTAACTTGAAATCGGTTTGAAAGTAATTGCTTTGTTTCTCCCCTTCCCCCCAAGTCAATGACACACTTGATGACATCTTTGATGGCTCTGATGATGAAGAAGAAAGCCAAGATATTGTGAATCAAGTTCTTGATGAAATCGGAATTGAAATCTCTGGAAAGGTATGAATGTCTTCTTCTCTCAGTTAGAAATCGTTTCTACCACTTTTGTCACTGTAAGTTACCCTTTCCTGTTAGATGCGTGATTTTATATTTGTTTGAATGTAAAGTAAACATCTTTGAAGCACATCCTTTGTGTCCTTGCCCCACATTTGGTAATGCACATTTTTTCCCCTTTACCTTTAATATAGATGGCCAAAGCTCCATCAGCTGCTCGAAGCTTACCATCTGCCTCTACTTCAAAGGCTACGATCTCCGATGAAGAGATTGAACGGCAACTCAAAGCTTTAGGAGTAGATTAGTCAGAAAAACCATGATATTTTGCTTACTTACAATTATTTAGTATAAATCAGGCACAGTGCAGATTCCTTTCACAAAACACATTTATTTGCAAAAATGAAGACCACGAGCAAACAGTTGTTTCCTAACCTATGGCAATTTTGAATCTTTTACCAAAGAATGACAAGGATGCAAAAATGGGAACAGTTGGATTTTAATGAGAACTATTTAGGAGCGAGGATGTGTAAAAAGTTGACTTCTTTTTTGCATGGCATAGAGAAATTATATTCATTACGTAGTGTTTATGTTCTATGTGTTTTTACACGGAATACAAAAATCTTGTTAAATGCCACTAGGCACCAACTAAAGAGACTTGTAAAAAATATTAAAAATATATCATTAATTCTGTATCTGTTGCTTGTCCTTTGTGAGTGATATGTGTTATGACCATAGGCGGTTCAGCTGCCAAATTATTTTTAAATGAGCCAAAAGAAGAGTGCTATATAAACATTTGTCTTAAAAACTGTCATGGATTTTTCCTTTTTCCTTTTTTTTCCTTTGGGAGAACATTCTAGTTGGTAAGTTTATTACCTTTCAAAATGTGCTTGGCACCTGCCTTAAACAGAACAAATATATTGTGCACATCTTTAAATTATTTTAACTGACAGAAAAAATTACATTTTAAATTAATATTGAGGCCTCTTAGAAAAATTATCCTGGTTCTTTTTTGTAAAAGCTTATAAAAATGAAAATAATTAGCAAAAACAGACACTGAATTAATAACATTTTATAGTAATAAAACTACATTTTGGTCTTTCTTCTAAGAACTGAGAAAATTTTCCCCATATGAGATACTATTTAATATGTTTAATTTTGATCTTTATTGTGTATATTGAACACTCTAAATGGAAGCCGTCTTTAGTTTAAGACTACTATGACAATACTTAACGTAAATTTTAAAATAAAAATTAGCATTTTTTCCTTGGTAAATAAACTACAACTTTGTCAGAAATTATTTCCTAAATGTGTATTAATGTATTAGCAGTATTTTTTAAGGTGAAGTTGCTATGGTATATAATGTATGTATAGAAAGTGAGGAAAAAGTAAAGTGGCAGATTAGAGAATTTAGGATTAGGTTAGTTTGAAAAAGTTCTGTTGTAATATATGGGTTCTAGCACATCCCACCATAAACATTGGAGGAGAGATCAGTTAGGTGTGACCAGATCAACATCTGATGATGGACACTTTGGTCTAAAGTTGACAAGGTAAATCCATTTTAGGGCTAGTATCCATATGGCATATGGATTGGTGGGACGAATGAAAAGTTAAACTATTTAATTTATAATTCATGAAGCATTGTATGATGTTCATAGATAAGGTTGCATTGTTTATAGTATTAGTTTCCCTGAACATTGGTGGGTCAAAACATTTTACTGGATTATGGAATGTTAACCCAGAATTTGTTTTGATTCTTGGATGTACATAATAATGCCAACTAACTTTATTTACTTTCTTGTTTACATGTGGGGGGCTTTTGTTTTTAAAAATTATTTTGTTAAAAAGATTCCAATAAAGATTTATTGCTATTATGCTTTTTTCCCCTTTTACTTTGTTTTTGGCTTCTGCTAAAGTTAACATTTTTATGCATATCTGGTAATTTTTCAAAAGAATGATTTTTATTATTTTTCTGGAAGGAAAATAGGTAACTCTGCTTCTTAAATTTTAACAAATGTCTTTCCTAAGAATTAGCAGTTGGTACAGGATTGATGTTTGTGAATGGAGTAAGTCTAAGAATTGGTTTCACGTGTAATTTATCTGATGATTCCTTTTCTAGAACTTGTAGGGGATAAACATTTTTAAATACTATTTTTAAGCAGATAAGTCTTAGTGATTTCCTTTATTTTCAGGCAAACCTGGATACTACAGAGGGCTTTGGGACTCAAAGTAGAGAGGAGAGCCATTCTGATTTGGTTATATTTATAAAATGCTCTTGTAGCAATTTTCACAATCGCTGTAAAATTATGTTACACTATCCTTGACTAAAAATGAAACTTATTCTCCACACTTAAGATTCGGAAACAAGGATTCTTATACATTGAGTTTAATGAAAATAGAGTTGATCTTTCAACAATGTGGGTATTGGGGCAGTGACCTCATACAGTCACAAGTCTGCATATAACTTTTGACCTCCCCAAAACTTTACTAATAGCCAGTAGCCTTACCAATAACATATCAATTAACACACATTTTGTATGTTACCTGTATTATATATTGTATCCTATAGAGTAAGTTAGGGATAATAAAATGTTAAAATCATAAGAGAAAATACATTTATGGTACTGTACTGTATTTATTGAAAAAAATCCACATATAAATATGTGGACCCTGCACAGGGTAAACCCATGTTGTTTAATGGTCAACTGTATTTTTTGTTTGTTTCCCTAATTTCTCTTTTTTCGGTGAAAGGATTACTTTAACAACTGTATTCAGACAAGAGGTTGCCAATAGAGAATGGAAAAGTATAGCAATACCTGTTTTACCAAGAAGGATGCAGTCCAGTGTCACATTCTGTTGGGATGTAAAAGTCACGGGTGGAAGAGATCTCAGAATACCAGAGAAGTAGAATGTGGTTAGAAAATAAAATCATTTGTCAGGTGACTGCGTCGCATAGATTATATTCCATGCTCGGAGAGGAGTACCTGCCTAAGGCAGGGGCCAGTGGAAAGGGGTTCAAGATTGTGTCTCTGTAGACACAGGGAATCTGGCAGCCTTGGGCTTTATTCAACCTGCACAGTGATGTATATTTTATTATTTGCATCTGATTGCCTTTAGGAGAAAAGTGCATTCTCCCCTCAGCCACAAGTACATTCCTTACTACCCAGTGGCCACACTTCTAGCCTGATCCCTGTGGACCTAATTTAAATATGTGCACTCCTATTTTATTTTTTTTTGTGCACTCCTATTTTAGATACTCTTACGTTAAAACTAGGTGTGTGTCCAGATCTGAAGAGAGACTGATAATAACTTTCTCCTTTGATTACCATTATTCTGCAGGAATAGGTTTTTTGCAGCTGTAGAAAAACAGATCAACTTTCCAATTTCCTCTCTGTAGAAATTGAGTCTCCCATAAAGGGACTTGACACCATTCTTCTAAACTTAGTTCCTTTGAGTCAACTGGATTGAATTTACCTTAGAGGAAGCCTGATGAATGTGACGGCTGATACAAGGGACTCTAATTGTTGGGACAACACACAACACACACCCCCCTTCCCCCACCCCCATCTCCCCCCGAAGTTGAGAGTGGGTGCACAAAGACACATTGCTCCCATCCCCAAAACACTGAAAATATTTTTTACTAGATCAATTTTTCCACCATTAGAGATGGAAGGGTCAATGGATGAATGTCAACCATCTGTGCAAGATAAAATTGAATGTACCAATTGGTATAAGTGACAGATCTTTCCATTTTAATGGACTATTCTGAATTCCTAAAGATTTACCACTGAAGAGTTCACAAGAACTTTAGATGGAAAGACTATTGCTAAAGTCAGGTTTTGCCATTTATTCCTGAAAGTATGAACACATAGATAACTGCATAGCAAATTACATTTGTCATTTATTTAATTGCAGTTTAGGATTCTAAATAGCATTAACCATTTTCTATTTTTATAAAAAGATCAATCTATATTAAAATAGCTCTTTATATATATATGTATATATATCTATATATATATATTTTTTTTTTTTAACGTTTATTTTTGAGACAGGGAGAGACAGAGCATGAACGGGGGAGGGTCAGAGAGAAAGGGAGACACAGAATCCGAAACAGGCTCCAGGCTCTGAGCTGTCAGCACAGAGCCCAACGCGGGGCTCGAACTCACGGAGTGCGAGATCATGACCTGAGCCAAAGTCAGATGCTTAACCGACTGAGCCACCCAGGCGCCCCTAAAATATCTCAATGTAGTTAGAATAGTCTCAAAAACTTTTTAATACAAATAAATTAATTCTAAATACTAATGCATTTACAACTAATGTGAATAACTATAGATTTGTTATTTTGATATTAAGTATTGATTCAAAATAACTCCTTTTAGGGAGAAAAATTATTTCCCAATGCTAGCTGTATCTAAACCTGAATGACTTTATGGATGAATGTCTGATATTATCATATATATGTGAGGATATAAGCATTTATACATGCTTATTTTTGTTGTATAAAGTCAGATTAAACATTATCAGATTTATATTTAAAGTGCAAAAAAGTCACTATTCTAGATTTATATTGCATTATTTTTTTTTCTATTTGCAACTTTCAGACATGCATATATGCATTTTTGTGTATGTATCTAGTATATATGTATGTATATACATCCTATTCCTGCCTTTTACAAACTCAAGAATCCCTTCCCAATTAACGTATGTGGTAAGCAGGTGAATTATACAGAGAAGAACTTACATATCTACATGGCTCAATAATATGGAATTTACTCTTGAAAAATAAAAGTCCTTGTATGTATACTTTGTTCAACACCTCCTGGGTGCTAGATGTGTACTTAAGCATAGATGATTAAGCCACTGAAAACAATTTCTTTTTGTTAATATATCAAAGTTTCTAGCAATCCAATTAATGGTGATTATGTGTGCATAAACATATATGATCTATAGAGATTATGAAATAATATTTGATCTTTATTAGTATCACTAAAAGCAGACTGGACAGTGTAATTTATTAAGCATTCTAAATCATTAATAAAATTTGGTCTAATTGTTTCCATTTTTGTTATATAAAATAAACATTGCCAGCAGATTTATATTTTAAATGCAAAAAAAAATCACTTAGATTGCTATTATGTTACCATTTGCTTCTATTTGCAAGTTTCAAAGAAGTTCATTCTTATAATTAAATATGTTCCCTAGATATAAATCGCTAAATTAAAATACTCGATTGTCAAACTTTTTCATCAATAACAAATCATATTCTAGCCAATTAAAACAAAGTGATAGTCTTTTTGATAGGATCCTGATGATTTTCTGGGTTGTAAGACTTAAATAGTGTTATTAAATTACGCACCCTTCAAGTTTGTAGCAATTGTTAACAGCACACTCCTTCATTGGTAATATCACAACAGCACATTTCTTCATTTAACGAAGCTCGCGTGCCCACTACAAGCACTTTCCTAGGCACTGGACAAACAACAGTAAACAAGCCAGACATCATTCCTGCACTGTTGCAGCTTACAAAATAGTTTGGGTTCAGAATCCATAAACCCTATTTTCTATAAATAAACATCAAAAAAGCTAAATCTTTGGGAAGAATAAAAGATCAAAAGTATCGCTTCTAATTAAGATTTATTCCTACATGCACTAATAAAATTCTAACGCACCTCCAGCTCTTAAGTGCAAACAATTTAGTTCAAACAAACTATTAGTGCTGATGGTAAACAGGACATTGGTCACAATTTTCTAATTGTATTTTCTATGGCGATATTCTTTATTTAGCATTATGACTGAAATATTAAAAAGCTAATAAACAGCCTTGGGAAAAGGAATCTTGAAAGACCCATGTGCACACTCCATGTGTGCGTGTGTAGATAAAGAGGGAGTGAGAAAGACTTTGAAAGAATTATTGTTTTATTCCTATTGGTATCTTTGGCTTAAAAATACACAGTTTGGCTTCTGAGAATATTTTAAAGAAAATAAGTCACCAATATTTAAATTGTATTATTTTTTTAAAGTAGAAAAGTGTCTGCAAAAGTTGTTGATATAAAATTTTTGAAGCCAACCAAATAACTAATTTCTATTTTTGTTGGGGAAGAGAAAGGAAAGAAAAACAGAAAAATTGGATGTTACACAATAGTAAATTTTATCTGCATTCAAGGTGCTCCTTAGAAATAGTAAATAAACTCTGATTCAGACTTGTTTTCACCCGTTTTTCTCTCTGCCTTCTATTGCAAAACCAAACTCTTACTACTTCTTTCTCAAGATTCAGTTCTTCAGCCATTCGCATGATCTCTTGAGAGGAAGGTTTATTCTGTTCTCCAAAGTGTCTCTCCAGAGCATCTTTAGCAGCGATACTGAGTAGGGAGGGGTATAGAGAAGTGTGAGATTAAGGTGTTTTAATGATGTTTTGGCAGATCAAAATTCAGTAATGTTGAATTTCATAAATATCAACATGAAAATATTTAAAGACTCTGAAAACATTTCCAAAGCTTCAACAAAGATAAGTGTGTAGCCTGTAGAACATTTAGATGCTTGTGTTACACAGGGTACCGTAAGCAGAGTCACAGGAAGAAGTAAGGGAATTTAGACTTTCTATGTTTATCCAACTTTGTGCCACTAGAGGGCACTGACTTCCTGAAAAGGAAATGAACACTTGTGTGGGCATTTCTAAATGTCCCTCAGAAATCATTTAAGTTATTTATAATAGGTGAGATGTTAAGTGAATAACTCATCGACCAAAACAAAATGTGTATTTTAGCATTTCCTCTGTAATTTTCACACAAATTACCAAAAGATGAGCCAACAGTCTTTCTAGCTTGAAATGCAAGGAACCATGTTGGACTTTAAGAGACTGAAATACTGATTGCTACTTTTGCTATTTTTAATAACATAGATACCATATTGCCAGAGCAAGACATATCTGAAAGGACAGCAGAAATAAACACTTTGTATAAGTAATTGTTTAATTCTTGTTTTAGCCAAAAACTTGTGGAGTGAATGTTCTTACTGGCTCTAGGTTATTAAATTATGCTTTTCCACCAATCTTGTTTTTTCAATGGACTCTATTCACCATGCATTTGTGTTATGTTGCACCTATGTTATCCTCAAATACTCTTCCATATATATATATATATATATATATATATATATACATACACACACACACACACACTATATATATATCTATATGAATATATATAGATATACATATATATATATGTATATATTCCATTTCCTCTATACCTTTTAGTGTCTCAAAAGAATACCTTATAGTTGTTCTTCGCTTCCTTTTCCTTTCATTTGCTCCCACTTTTTCATTGTATAAAGCTGTAATGGGGACAAGAGAAACAATTGCAAAAACAAAGTAGGTTTTAAAAAACTGTCAGATTTGAGTTTCAAGTTTTCTTTATAAAACAATGCAAAATAAAGTCTATACATTTTTGTTTTACAGTTTTGCATTCTGTGTTATTTTATAGTATAAGACCCAGCACAAAAATGTTAAGGCAGAAATACTAACTCTGCAAAGACAAACATCTATAAATGATGACCCTACCATAGTTTCCTTGGAACATTTTATTGAAAAGCTCTCAAACTTTGCTCTTTATCCAGCTTTGATGGTAGTATGAGTAGGTAATTTTATTACATTAGCAATTGCTTATGTACTTATTTGGAAGACTGGTGTGTACAAATTCTCTGCCTACGGTAATATTAGGTTATAAAAATTCCTGTACAATCACTATGGTATAGCACAGAGCCAAAAAATCTGGATGTGTTTAAAAAAAAAAAAAAAAGTCATGTCATCACCTCATGCCTGTGCCACGTTATCTAGAAACCTGTTCTTCTACAGCTTATCTTCTCACTCGGTTTACCCTTCTCAGTAAACTTATTTCTATGCTTTCATTATCCTTCCTTTTTTTAGTATTATGAAACATTTTTTGTAATATGAAATTTATTGTCAAATTGGTTTCCATACAACACCCAGTGCTCATCCCAATAGGTGCCCTCCTCAATGCCCACCACCCACCCACCTCCCCTCCCTCCCACCCCCCATCAGCTCATTCTCCGTTTTTAAGAGTCTCTTATGCTTTGGCTCCCTCCCTCTCTAACCTTTTTTTTTTTTTTTTCTTCTCCTCCCCCATGGTCTTCTGTTAAACTTCTCAGGATCCACATAAGAGTGAAAACATATGGCATCTGTCTTTCCCTACCATTGTTTCTAGGTTAAAACATCACACAGCCCTCAGAGATCTAACTTCAGTACCTCCGACTTGCTCTGCTTCCTCCAGCCATTTTGATAATATTGCTTTTAGTTTGCATGCATTTTTAAAGCTGAGCTGCAGGTTTTCAAATCGGCAGATAGTCGTTTGACTGAATTCTGAGCCATGCACAGCTGCCAGGGCTTCCCCAACATTCGTTTGGGTGTATCCTGTGAGAGGGCAATAAAGACCCATTAGCTCCAGCTGTTCAAGAAAGATTCACTCTGGTCTTTCTTTTGGTCTTTATGAAGCATTTCTTTTAAGCATATGCATTGGCAATTTAGAACTGTTTAGTAAGTTCCATGTAGAATTGTCAAGTACTTCAAAAAATACTCTTAGTTAATTTTTTCTAGAAGGCAAAACAATTCAGACAGGAACATCTGCCATTCACAGTACTTAGTGACATTGGATAGAGGTATCAAACATTTTATAAGACACTAAAAAATTTTTGCTGTCTTTATTAAACGTCTGATGATATATGCTAAAAAATACAGTGTATTAAATATGATGCATAAAATGTATGATATATCACAAATATTTTTATCTCAACTATAAAATTTTCAACTATATTGCTAAAGGGTACCAAGTAAAACTAAGAATTATGTTTACTTTCCCTAAAAACATGTTTATTCCAAGACTGTGATCACCCAGTATTTTACATGTATCTTCGAGGACATTTGTTATATCATTTGGTAATGCTTCAGGCCAAAGATCCTCATTGATTGTCCCAAAACATTTTTAGAGTACAAGTTGATATCAACCATCAGCACTGAATTTGAAATATTAACAGCAATATAAATAGCTCATTGAAAATGGTTGTTGTAAAGATGCCTATTGCTGTGTTTATCATATATAGTCATTGCATATTAATTCAGGGCCTATAGCTATATATCTGTATGCATAAAATGGTTACATACAATGCCCATCAATAAATATTACAAAATTACCTGTGGTTCATTCCACAGGTGCGGAGGGTGGAACTATCATTTTCAATCCATTTAAAAGATACACTACTTCATGAATTTAAATCAAGGTTAATTTTTATAGTTATTTTATGTTAAAAAACACTATTGAATAGAAAGCATGCAAAGGCTATCTACAGTTCACAGAGAAAGAATTCCAAATGACTATAAAACACATGAAGTACCATTTTTCAATCTTCACTCAAATTTAAAATGAAAGTACCATGAGGTACCACTTTGACCTATCTGATTTACCTGATTTGCAAAGACCCAAAAGATTAAACCACATTTTTCTTCAACAATTTTATTCTGTGTGCTGTCGGTCACTGTTCTAAGTGCTGAGGATATGCTTTTAAGGAAAAATAAAAATAAAAAATTCCTGCCTTCATAAAGATTATATTCTGAGCAGTTTGCCAAGAGACACTCGTGGTGGTAAAATTTGGTACAACCTCTATACAGACCAATTTGACAACATCTATCAAAATTACAAATACACACACTTTAATTAAGAAATTGTGTTTTTAACACTTGTCCTACATATAAATTTATGTAGGTACAAAATGGCATTTATGATGTGAATCATCATAGGATTTTTTAAAAATGAGTTTATTTTGAGAGAGAGACATAGTGTGGAAGCAGGGGGAGGGGCAGAGAGAGAGAGAGAGAGAGAGAGAGAATCCCAAGTGGGCTCTGCACTGTCAGCATGGAGCCCAAAGTGGGGCTCAAACTCATTTGAGCTCAAACTCATTTTTTTTTTTATAGAAAAAAATCTATATTGAAAGGTCTGTATAGCTGCTTATATGTACATAAGGTATCTCTGGAAGGATGCAAAGAAACCTGATAAACAGGAAAGACAAACAGAAAAGATATATTTCACTTACGCCCTTTATGCCTTCGAATCATATGAATGACTTATCTATTCCTAAGTTCAAATAAAATAGAAAAGCAAGTACTTCAAGACAAATTTTGAGGTAGGTAAGTGGGAAAAAATAGCATTAATTTAAAAACCTATGTATTTAGGATATTAAGAATTAACAAGGAGATAAAGGTTTTTGTAGGATTTCCATAATTGGAGTAACTTATATCCACAGCAGAGATGTAGAATGAGAACTGTCTTAGACTTCTGAGTAGAGTATAAGAGACTGAACAGTAATATAGTAAGGATTTGCAGACTAAGGTGTATGCCTGTTACTCTTAAAAAGTGCATACCTAACTTAATTCTTCTCACTTTAAATTCATTGGCAAACTTCTCAAGTTCTCGGATTTCCGGAGAATCCATGTCTATGGGCTCTTCAATCAATTTACTTTTCCGCCTGAGTTCCTGCTTGAAATCAGTGACGGTGGGGTCTTCTGCCAGAAGAGGCTGGTGCATGGGAGGAAAGCCATGACTCAAGGTGTGGTCAGGAAACTTGTAAAGACAAGGGGTTAAGCTACCTGTGAATAAACAAAGAGAGGGAAGGAAAGGGATTTGTAATTGTCCGCCATTTCTATACAAGCAAAAGTTTTGCACCTTTGAAACCATTATTTCCCTACAGCTGTCAAAATTAAAAAAGATTTTTTTTTCATATTTATTTGAGAAAGAGAGAGAGGGGGAGGAGCAGAGAGAGAGAGGGAGACAGGGAATCCCAACCACCTCCATGCTGTCAGCCCAGAGCCCAACATAGGGCTTGATCTCAGAAACTGTGAGATCATGACCTGAGCCGAAATCGAGTTGGATGCTTAACTGACTGAGCCAACCAGGCGCCCCTAGCTGTCACAGTTCTAAAAGGTTAAGTAACATTCAGCCTTCTAAAATAGCAGAGTAGCTTAGTAAAAATGTTTCTTTTCCACCTTCCCCAGAGCAGCAAAAACAAAAATAATGCCAAAGGAAAAAAGCAGGGAATTGCAAATAATTAAAATAGAAATAAGCAAATACTCTCAGAAGTATGTTTCCCATTATTTCATTTTTCTCTTAAAAGACACCTGTTCCTGTGAATCTGAGGTTCAACTAAAACTGGAATGTAGATTTCAATCTCTGTTATTTTAATTCATTACGCAAATAATCTGTGATGTTTATTATAAACAAGGCATATGCTTAAAGTGCTGTGCTGGGAAGTTTTCTTAGTATTAGAAAATTAATTTTACAATATTAAGAAGCTCCCCTGTTTTATCAGTCAATGCTTAATTTCAAGGGAAAATAATCGTGTCTTTTTTTTTTTAATTTAACAAAGGCAGGTGAAAAGAAAATAATGAGAACATGAAATACATTAATATGGTTAAATAGATTCAAGGAGTGAAAGGAAAAAAGGTAATTTTTAAAGTTCTATTAAAAGGCAGCATCAAGATTTCTTGAAAAGTATACAATATAATGGAATCATTTCTTGATTATTATTGAAGAAGCAAAACTAATGACAAGGAAGGGTGCAATTCTAGATACGATAGGCAATCGCCCATAAATGATGAAGCATTAGATCAACTGGGCTAAATAATAAATCACAAAAACACTAAAAGATGTAATTTTTTAAAAACTTCTTGCAGATTTCATTCTGTACTAGGAAAGGAGAGTCACTCTCAGTTGGGGAGCATGGGTGGATGACAGGACAGCATCAGCCAAATTTCGACACATTTCTGTTTTTCCTCATCAATACATTGTTTTTATTGGTAGAGATTTCACTTCAATTTATATTTAATGACACTTGTATAAGCAAGACATTTTATACAAATAAAATACTTGGTAATTTATCATTTTTCTTATGAGTATAAATAAATATTTAAGCTAAAAATAAATTACTATAGAATGAATGCAATAATCATTCTTGGAAACACTGAAAAAATATATCAAATTTATGCTATTATTTTTCTATAAATACATTCACAAATCAAAGACATGAGTAATAATGTAATTTTCTAGAATATATAAATCTTATATTAATATATCAATATGTAATAACCAAAGAATAGTGTAAGTCAGCAAATGATCGACTTGCATTATTTATATGACAATATGTAATTATAAAGTGTGCCCCTTTCCATAGACTATGTCCTTTTTGGGAGCAAAGTAATATACAAGTGAGGAGTTAAACAAAAATAGCATAAAATAAATTTAGCTGCTGTGAAATATATTTGAAAGAAACTATTCCTGTCTAAAAAAATTCATGCTTCTTTTACAAACCCAAATTACCCAGTTTTACTTTTTAAAGTCAGTTAATTGTCCACTCTATGCTTTAGTGGGTGGTATATTGATCAGACAAGATAAAATTTTCAAAAGCAGTTCTATCAATTTTTAAAATGTTTATTAATTTCTTTTTTTTTTAATGCTTATTTTTGAGAGGGAGAAAGAGACAGAGAGTGAGTGGTGGAGGGGCAGAGAGCTAGGGAGACACAGAATCTGAAGCGGCCTCCAGGCTCTGAGCGGTCAGAGGTCGATGTGGGGCTTTAACTCATGAACCATGAGATTATTACCTGAGCCGAAGTCAGACACGCAACTGACTGAGCCACCCAGGTGTCCCAATGTTTACTAATTTCTATTAGCTTTGCATTTCTGCTAGTTGAAGTAAAAGAAATTACATAAAAGGAAACCGATCACGTTTATTTTAGGATTTGCTTAATATTTATCTCAAGACTTTGCTTCCACTTAGGCTTTAAGAGTTGGTACTCAGATATATGAAAACAATCTTCACTTCTTGTATCATTCAAAAACACGAAATATCACTCAAGACACTTAATGAAGTACTATGAGAAAGAGTAAAAGCAGCGAGAAAAAAATAAGCTGCTGAGGTTTTTTCTCTACCTTACTATTTTATTATTTTTTGTATTGAAGTATATTTGACACGCAATGTTACGTTGGTTCAGGTATACTCCATAGTGATTGGACGACTCTGTGTTTGCTGTGCTTGCTCTAAGTGTAGCTACTGCCATCTGTCACCAGATGATGCTGTTACAATATCATTGACCACAGGGGCACCTGGGTGGCTCAGTCGGTTGAGCGTCCAACTTCGGCTCAGGTCATGATCTCATGGTCCGTGAGTTCGAGCCCCGCGTCGGGCTCTGTGCTGACAGCTCAGAGCCTGGAGCCTGCTTCAGATTCTGTGTCTCCCTCTCTCTCTGACCCTCCCCCGTTCATGCTCTGTCTCTGTCTCAAAAATAAACATTAAAAAAAATTTTAAGCAATATCATTGACCACATTCCTTGTGCTCTACCTTTCATCCCTGTGGCTTACTCATTCCATACCTGGAAGCCTGTATCTCCTACTCCCCCTCACCCAGTTTGCCCATGTCTCCATCAGTTTGTTCTTTGTATTTATGGGTCTGTTTCTGCTTTGTTTGTTCATTTGTTTTGTTTTTTTAGATTCCACATATAAGTAAACTCATTTGGTATTTTTCTTTCTCTGACTTCACTTAGCATAATACTCTCTAGCTCCATCCGTGACAAATGGCCATCTCATTCTTTAAGGCAGAGTAATATCCCACTGTGTATATATATGTGCCGTCTGCTGTGTGATTTTACACATTTAATGTATTTTAAAGCACTTCAGATAACTCATTTTACCTAAGTCAAATTTTTATTTTCCATAAATAATTTGTTACATATCTTTTATATGCTATGCCGTAAGGTCTGAATTTATTAGCCTTTGTGGTCATCGTTTTTTATTTTTCTTGCTGACCATAGTCACACACTGCTACAAATCTACGTGATACTTTGTGCTGTGTCCATTTCACACTTGTCATCTTGTCTTTATATAAGTGAAATAGAAACAAATTTTATTCACAATTTAAAATTTAGAAAATTTAAGTAAAAGGAAGTTAAACAACCTCCATTGGATGCTACAATGAATCAACTATACAGCTAAAACCAGATCTAAAGTCCAATGAGCACTGTAATAAACCACACTGAAATAATCACCTCATTCAATTTTTAGGCAATCTGTACTCAGGTAAGCCAAATGTACTTTCCTTTAAAGACATCTGCAGTTTAAATATATTTGGCTACATTAAACATATACTTTCAGACAAAAATATTATAGTTTATTACAATATTAGAAGAGAGCCACCTCTATTTCTGGAAAATTATAGAGGTAGTTTATACATTATAAATACCCTGGAAAGGGGTGCCTGGGTGGCTGAGTTCCTTAAGCATCTGACTCTTGATTTCGGCTCACGTCATGATCTCACAGTCCATGAGTTTCAGCCCTGCATCTGACAGTTCAGACCCTGCTTGGGATTCTCTCTCTGCCTCTCCCCTGCGTTCTCTCTCACCCTCTCTCTCAAAATAAATAAACTTAAAAGATACTCTGGGAAAATCAACATTTAAAATATAAATTTGAATGTGAGTCCATGAAAAGTACACAGGAGATACTATGTTCAAAGGTTTGGCATCCAGAGCAAAGGAAAACACAATGTGTGATATGTTTGTATTTTTCATTAAGTGAATATATCCACAGTTATCTGCACAGACACATTTCTCCTGGAATTAACTTTAAACAGAAATTCATGACAGTCATAAGCAAAGGCAAAGTGCTGTGTGTCTCATATGATCCTATATTTGGGGGAGAGTGGACAGTGACTGGTAGGGTATGTATGGAAAGATATTAAATCTTTCTGAAGTACTGATTAAAAACAAAAACAAAAACAAAAACGGGGCACCTGGGTAGCTCAGTTGGTTAAGCGTCCGACTTTGGCTCAGGTCATGATCTTACGGTTCGTGGGTTTGGGCCCGTGTGAGGCTCTGTGCTGACAGCGCAGAGCCTGGAGCCTGCTTCGGATTTTGTCTCCTCTCTCTCTGCCCCTCCCCTGCTCATGCTCTGTCTCTCTCAAAAGTAAATAAATGTTAAAAAAGAGATGTCATAAAAAAATTTTAAAAGTGGGAAGAAGATAAAAGAAGCAATGAATCCTCTGTAGCCAGAGTCTCATAAACAATTTCCAAAACACGGATAAAGCAGTGTGAGCCTAGAGAAGCACACAGCTAAACCTCTTGGAAGTGTTTGCACCTTATTTACAGTCTGAAGTATATTTTCATGTTGTAGATTAATCCACCCAAACCTTTCTTTTATTTGTGTTGAGAGAGGGAGAGGGCACGAGCAGGGAAGGGGAGGAGAGGGAGGGAGAGAGAGAGAATCTTGTACCATCAGTGCTCAGTCAGATGTGGGGCTTGAACTCACAAACTGTGAGATCAAGACCTGAGCAGAATGCTTAATGGACAGAGCCACCCAGGTGCTCCTCACATAAGCTTTCCTAAATTGCTGGGTCATATATTTCCATGTGGCGGACGTGGGAGAAGAAAAGAGGTAAATCTTTTAAAGCTAGCAATGGGGAGGCCAAGGTGGCTGGTTCAACACACTATGGTATGGGGCAAATTGCTCTTCTGGAGCACGTGGCTCTGGATGCTGACAATGTCTCTGAGGGTCCGGACTTGAAGCCTTACAAGAACACACAGGGGAACCAGAGGGACACAGTAAAATTCACCATTTTGCTGGAGACATGCAAAGGAATGTGTATTTCAATGTTTTCATTCATTCATTCATTCATTCATTCATTCATTTATTTATTTGTTCTTCACACCTGACCAAGTGAGGCAAACCAGAAGTGTGAATTGTGATCTTTTCTATGCACGGGGAAAATCTTATCCATATACAGCAGGGATCCTCTGCATGGTTTTGTAATTTATTTGGAACACAGCCATGCCCATTTGTTTCCACGTAGCCTGGGAATGCTTTCCTGCTATAGTGATCAAATTGAGTAGTTGAGAGACTAAGAAAACTTAGGGAAAATGCCTCATGTTACTGCTACGAAACAGTTTTTTCTGATTCAGAGGTTAAAAAACAAACAAACAAAAACCCCAAACCTTCAGAATTACTTCCTCCCTCAGAGTCAACACCACCAGAACAAGTTAGGGAGAAACAAAATAAAAAAGGAGAAGTAGAAAAAAGGAGGAGAAAGAAGGAAGAAGAGAAAGGAAGAGGAAGGAAGGAGTGGGGGAGGAACAAGGAACTGCAGAGGGGGAGACAAAGGAGGAGAAGAGGAAAGAAAACAACTTCAGAATGAGAGCTGGGCTCCAAAGTTGACTATTTCTCTATGTCAACCATCAAACTGATTTCTGTTGTCTATTGCATACGAGCAGTTAGAGAGGGCATTTTCGGTCATAATTATCTTTTCTTATTCACTTATTATTAAAAAGAAACAAAACAAAACAATGCGGGTGCCTGGATGGTTCAGTCAGTTACGCTTCCAACTTCAGCTCAGGTCATAATCTCACAGTTCGTGGGTTCTAGCCCCGTGTCAGGCTTTGTGCTGACAGCTCCGAGCCTGGAGCCTGCTTTGGATTCTGCATCTCCCTCTCTCTCTGCCCCTCCCCCATTTTCTTTCTTTCTCAAAAATAAACTTAAAAAAAAATTCATCGTTCCAAACCTCAGCTATTTTACTTTTCTCTTTAAATTAATTTTTTTAACGTTTTATTTATTTTTGAGACAGGGAGAGACAGAACATGAACAGGGGAGGGTCAGAGAGAGGGAGACACAGAATCTGAAACAGGCTCCAGACTCCGAGCTGTCAGCACAGAGCCTGACGTGGGGCTCGAACTCACGAACTGTGAGATCATGACCTGAGCCGAAGTCAGATGCCCAACCGACTGAGCCACCCAGGAGCCCCCCTCTTGAAATTAATTTTCAAATGAGGACTCTCATACCTCATTTTGGCTTGGCCGTTATATAATATGACCTTGCTGTGTTTAACACACATTACTGTGCCGCTGATTTGCTCAGTTTCCCCAGGATGGTGGGCAGAGCGGACAGCCCACTGAGCGTGTTGCCTAACTTTCACCCGCCTTCAGAAACTGGAGAAGAGAAACAATTTCAAATACTCAAGAATTAGCATTTGAGGTCTTTTTGTTGTTCTTTTGTGTTGTGTTCATCTAGAAGAGACTTTGAAGAGCTTTTTTTAAATTTTTAAATTGACATTGAAAAATTTTTTTTATTTTAAATAAAGAGAGTAGGGGAGAGGGGCAGAGGAAGAGAGAGAGAATCTTAAGCAGGCTTCTTGCTTGTGCGGAATCCCACATAGGGCTCAATCCCATGATTCTGGGATCATGACCGGAGCCAAAGTCAAGAGTTGGACACTCAACCTACTGAGCCACCAGCCTCCACTTAAAGAGCAATTTTAATTCACTGTTTCCTGTTATCCATGTTGTAGGCTGTTGAATAATCTAAATTCTCAGGGATGAAGGGACAGAAGAAGGCATTTAGCTGCAACAGTATCTAAAGAGAAGATCATGGGAAAGCCAGGTCAAGTTGGTACAAATTTGCCACAATTCAACCTCAATAAAGTTGTAGCTCTCACCACAACTCAGATAGGAAGAGATTAAAACTCAGAGAGGTTAAGTGACTTGAACAGGTTTGTAATTAGTTCATGGTGTGGCTAATTCATCGTTCCCAATGCATCTTTCTCTTTGGTGTGCCCACATATGGATAAGGCATGGTGGATTCATTTCATAATTTAAAAAATCCTCCCTACTAACCTTAACAAATATTAGCTATAGCTCTTCCCTTCCAGTGGGTTATTAATTTAATAAAACATTCAAACTAAATGTAAGCATCAGAGTACGGGTATAAGAGTACCACAGTAAAATAAAGCAATTTCACATCCTTTGAAATATATGTCTTTCTCTAGATTCCTTTCATATCGCATACATGACAATAAACCTGTCTTTATTGTAGATAATAAGACGCTTCTGCGGAGTGTGGGCAAGTGGCTGATTTGATGAATGCTCTGAGGCTTCTCAGAAAATTCCAATGACATAGCCAGGTTTCTCTGGTGTATTTTATATCTCTGTGCTCTTATTTTTGAATTCCTGCGTTTTATAACTCAATTTGTGTAGCCTCTCTGGGGATAAAGACAGAAGAGTTCAGATTCTCTGGGGTTTAATCTAGGATGCAAAAACCAATACTAAATACATGTCAAAATAATGACATTCCAATAATAAAGCATATCACTCTCAAAAGATATTCAAATATAATCTCGATGCTTGCCACGGTGAGTTTTTCTTTCGGTGACTAAATATAAATAACTTTTAAAACTCTAGTGATACATTCAAGTCTTAGCATGACCATATTGCTGTTCATGTCACTAAAGCAGGCTTTGGATCATTTTAAAGGGCTTTTCTGGAAGCTCTCCTTTTCAACTGCAGTGAGGAAGAGGGTTTGCTGAGTGCCTGCCGAGGGGGCTTGTCAGTACAGCCCCCGCTGCCTGTGGACTCTCATTGTGAGCCTGGGCCTGGAAACTAGAAACGGGTTAGAATTCTCAGGCCAGCTGCAAACCCACTAGGGCAGTAGCCTCAAGGGGGAGGGAGGTGGTAGCAAAAACCATCTCAGTGTTTGGTCTGTGGTGAACCTCCATCCTCTGCCACCTGTTGCTAGTTTCGAAGGCACCTCAAGTTGGACCTGGCTTTGTGGTCAGCAAGGCTGCTCCTCCAAGAGACAGTCACGTACAGCCATGTGCTGGTCACATCTGGTCTTCAAGATCCCAGTGTGGTGTGGGCCATACAAAGCATTCTGCCTACACCTCTATTGGCTCAATGCACATTCTACTATGTTTATAATGAGAGTAGCTTATCATCAACAAGGGCTGTTCTCATTAACCATGAATACTGATTAACTATTAAATATATGAATCATAAATAATCAGTCTTCCAAGGGGAAAAATATGGCCGTCCCCATTTCATAATTACTAAAAAAAGATACTAGGACTTACAGGTCTTCATTAGTCTTCATCTTACCATAAAGGTGAGGATATTAGTTTACGTAGAATGCTCATTGACGGAATGTAAGTGGAGATCATTGTTTCTGGAATAGCTTGAAGTTTTAATGTTTTATTTAGTCTCAACATGAAAAAAATTGGAGAAATTAAATGTTGAACTAAAATACTTGTTAAATTTTATTTCAAATTTATAGTTGTAAATCCATGGGTTCCCCCCCCACCCATCACTTATTAGGGATGATAACAAGACAAAGCAGTTAGAAAAGATTTCCTCAAGAGTGCTTGGGTGGCTCGGTCAGTTAAGTGTCTGACTTGATTTCTGCTTAGATCATGATCTCACGTTTCCTGAGATCAACCTCCACATGGGGCTCGAGCTGACAGCATGGAGCCTGCTTGGGATTCTCTCTTCCTATCAAAATAAATAAACTAAAAAAAAAAAAAAAGATTTCCTTAATATAGGATTCATTTATCTAAAGCTTCTCCCTTAGTATCACACATACTCTCTCTCTTATTTTCTCACATAGAACCTCAGTAGTTTATTGTCACCCATAAGGTTTCTCTCCCTGTAGTAACCAATATAAAAGGTCAAAGAATACCTAAAAAATATGTATACAAAATTGTGTACTTTGTTAAACCCTTAAAATCTTTTGCCTGGCCATATCTTAAAATTAAGTCATAAGGTTTGTTATGAATAGATTAGGTCAGATTTTCCTCTTAAGAAATGTGTTATCAGTGCTTTCATACAAGCATCAATAAATAATTAACCTTGATCTAGTGATGCTTTTTTGTCCAGAGGAAAAACAAAAGTAACTTCAACTATTTCAATCTCATTTAAGACTAACAACAACTCAGAGCTGCCACAGCTTTAAACAACTATCACTCAAGCCGCTACGATTCACTCTTAGCTTTCAATGTCTTGTTTACCTCACGGGCCAAATATCCAGAAGAAATACTGCAACGAGGGAGATGTTGTAGAAGTCTGTGCTGTCTGCTTTGGTAGCCACATGAGTTTGTTAACACTTGAAATGTGGCTACTGCAACCGAAGAACTAAATTTTAAATTTGACCTTATTTTAGCTAGTTTGTTTAAACTTAAATAAGCACGAGAGGCTAGTCACAACCATATTATAACTGGTGACATAAGTAACATCAATAACATCAAGTGACAATCTGCAGTTTGGCAGTAATGAATTAG
Organism: Panthera uncia; assembly: GCF_023721935.1. Taxonomy (NCBI): domain Eukaryota; kingdom Metazoa; phylum Chordata; class Mammalia; order Carnivora; family Felidae; genus Panthera; species Panthera uncia. The sequence goes on from NC_064810.1 coordinate 39,031,144, forward strand.
AGTAAAATTCATACAAAGCAAACAAAAGAGTTAAGCACAGAAGTTCAGGGTTATGTAGAATAAGGGCAATCAGGTGTAACCATTATGATCTCTGAAGGTATCACATATTAGGGAACATTTCAGTAAGTAGTGGTTTACCAGCAATTTCCAAGGTTAAGCAATAAGAATTTCATGACACATTCTGCTAAAGGTTCCCTCAGACCCTCCTGAAGCCAAGACTACGCTGTATGTTAACTAAGTGGAGAATAAAAAATAATAAATAATAAGATTCTTTCAGACCCAAGAAATCCATCTTAGTGTCCCCAAACTCAACCTCACATATGCAGACAATTTTTCTTACCTGCCATCACTCCATAGGTCGATGGCTGGTTTCCATAATGACAGGAAGGAACAGAATAATGAAGTCCTGTTGCTGTGTTTCCCAACGATGTCACCAGGAAATATGCACACAAACATTTAGGAGTTTGGATCAAAGACAAAATAGACGGGACTGGTAAGAAAATGTATGAGGATTCAAGACACAGTCATTTCATTGCAAAAAGACACATTTATGGGATTCTTAAAGTTATATGGCAATAATTTGTTTTCACTTGGGGGAAATTCTCTGCTGAGGAGGCTACAAGCAGAAATCAAATTTTGTCTTAGGTAACCAGATCATAAATTATCAATCTGGATGATAACAATCTTTAATTATGTTGTGCTCTATGAAGGGTGACTGACCGGTTTGGACATTGGCCAATTGGGAGTTGCAGAATTCTTGTAGGTTCCATCTCATATACACATTACAATAAACTGGAGGAATAATCTCTTAAAATTCTTGTATAATATGGTTGTATATAGTGGTCTTTCTCTAGAGGAATGAATACAGAAACCAACTCCTGAACAGTCATTATCTCTATTCTCCTTACAATTTCTTCTATCAAAGAGAAAATGGCCAAGCAACTGGTCTCTATTTGGATACAATCATAAAAACCCCACTAAATGCAGATGTTGATGAAAAATCCATGACAGTGGATGATGTCTTTATGTTGATGTTGAAATCAAGAAGTTTTCTGGATGCCCACAATCAATGCAAAAATTCTAATAATAAAGCTGGTCAAAAAAAATTGTTGAGTGACTTGAGATCTGTAAAGTTTGAAAGCAGTATATAAATATTACCTCATTCATTGTTTTACTTGTCTTGTGGAATCAATGTGTATTATAAAATAAATTTGAATTGCTAAACTTTAATCAAGCTTTAAGCATGAATCACCAAGTTGACTAAAAGTATGGGTATTGACAATAAAACCACTCCTTATGTATTTCCTCATTTTTCCTTCATATCCTGAACATAGTGATAGGTTTGCATAAATATGATTATAAATTCTTGAATAAATATAAGATTATTAAGTATAGAATTAGAATCCTTTGAAAATTCTGAGATACAATCTAGTGATTAGAGATATGAGGTCACTTCAGAAAGCAACATTTTCTCTTACTATTGATAAATCTTCAAATTTTCATTTTAAAATTGACATGTAGAAAGAACGAAAGTAATTTTACATTATAATATTTTATATTATAATGATCAAATATAAAAATCTCACTATGCAATCCAAAATTAAACAAACATGAAACCCATGTTATATCCAATGCTCTTTTCATTATAGGCATTATTTCTACTTCCTTACCTAGTATATTATAATTTGATCTGATGAAAAAATTATAAAATCAAATGCTATAATCATGTATTTAAATATTATTTAAATATATACTTAGAATAGATATACCTATTATTTAAAATATACAATTAACTGTGATAACTGCTTACATTTAATTATAGCACATATTTTTGGTTAAAATACTTTATTATATTTTCCAAAAAATATGTTTGGGAGACTTCCATTATTGCCTTTTTATTTAAATTATGAGAATCTTTGGTAGATGAAAAAAAAAACCCTCTACATTAATAATTTTACCACAATCCAGATACTTACTCTTTAGATTTTAAAAAAATTCAGCTGCAGATTAATCCCAAACTTACTTATGAAAGAAATTTACTTAATTCAAAACTTTGTCCACTTATAAATCTACTTTAAAAACCTTGTTACTGCATAAAGAAAGGGTGCATTAGCAACACATACCTATTTGTATTTGAGACAATATATTCAAATTTTCAAGTTTAATTTTTACATAAGAAAGTTCTGTAAGAAAACATTAAAATTTCGTTAGAGATTGAAGTCTCTTCAGAACTCAGTTTTGAGAGATTTTAACTCAGTTTTATGGGTTCTAAATGTTACATGTGTCTTCTAGTTTTGATTTTTGAATTTTGAATTATGCTAAAAATATATTTGTTAAAATCATTTAATTATTTTATTCTTTGAAATCCGTAGTTTTTGGTATTGGGAATCATTCAGTTGTGTTTACTGTGAGGTATATGGCTGTTTTTGGACATGGTAAAACCAAATACATCTTTAAGATAAAGAAGTAACACCTTTTAAACACTATTTAGGCTATTGCTTTAGTTTGCTCTTGATCCATAAATGCTTACATAAAAATGCTTTTTGGATTAAAAACACCCAGACTCACTGTTATGTAGAAAATCTTCTTTATAATAAAACCAACAATTGAAATTACAACGCTTACTAATAGTTCTTTAACAATTTCTTAGGTACTTTGGCTTTTTAAATGTACTTAATATTTAACTTAAATTAAAGGAGAAAATGAAAGAAGCGAGGAGATTCTAAGCTAACAAGATCCAAAGGATCCATCCTGAAATCTTTAGGCCCAGCCGCACGGAGACCCGGATGGGAGTCAGTACCTGTAGACATCACATTGGTGGCGTGGTTGGAGACCGGGAGGCACTCGGCAGCACTGTGATGCATTATCAGAGGCAGAGTTGCAGAAGACTCGGAATTCAGAGGTATAAAGGTATCAGCCGAAGTAAAAGGTTGGCAACTCATTCCCACAAGAGAGTAGAAAAAGGAGGAGAACTGCTGCTCCCCAAATCAGTTTGATTATATTACAGTTTCAAAGGGCCGTTTCAAATCTCACTACCTGCATATATACATCAGGAAGGCTCTGAAGCAACCAGGAGGGCGCGTGCTGGTATTTATACTGCAGGGAAATCCCTTTCTACATGTTAATCGTCTTTTTCCCAGGGGTATTGCTTTATCAATCTGAACCATCTTCCTCCTCACCCACACATAATCCGTGCCCAAGAGGGAACCTGGTTCTGGGGTATAGATGGACGGAAAGGGAGAAATCTGAAACTTTGACAACTTCAGTAATTCAGACATTTTAGAAAGGAATCAAGAACTTCAAAAATAAGTGTCCCTCAAAGAAATAATCCTAAAGTGAATTGAAAAATACTAGGTGTCTTTTTGCTACTAATACAGTAACAAATGTTTATATGTGAGAGGTTTTGTGTTTTTTTTTTTTTTGATGACTTCTCACTAGATCTTGAAAATAACATAAAAATACATACTACAAAATTTTAAGAAACTATAAATATTAAAAGTTTAAATCAAAAGGTCTAGAGAAAAGTAATGAACAAATATATTGCCAACTACTGATTCAGACTCAACAATGCAATTTTGAAAAACTATGAAAACCATGCTGGGGATACTGTAGCAAACATAAGTAACCTGAGAGCCATAGATATTACTGACATAAGCGATAGCCATACTTCATAAGAATTTTTTTGAAATTTTGTATTATGGAATGTTTCAAGGTAACTTGGAATTGGTTGTTTTGTGCTAAACTTAACATTGACAAGATACTTTTTCAAAAACCTTGCAACTTGGACACTTTGGTACTAACCAACTGATATAGGAAAATATAAGGTTACTCAAATCATTAGATACTGCCTGAAAAATATTTATTGTGTAACATATTTTTTCATTCTGAATTCTGCATCTTTGAAGCTCTCTTAGTTTTCTCCAAGGAGAGAAAGTCAGAAGTAATCAAAACTATTTATTACACTCTTGCAGAGTTTAGTTTTTAATTTTTCAAACCACATAAAAAAAATGGTTTTCAATGTGTTTATGAAGAGAATTTACTAGAAAAATTAAAATTATAGAGAAATTTAAATAAAAATAAGTTCCTTGGACAAAGAATATTTTAAAAAAATAAGCTAAACGAAAGAGTCATTGGAATATGCTGGTAAGTATATTAACCCAGTGGTAGATAGTGAGGAGCACTGGAAAACCTCCCCGGATAACAAGAAAAAGCTTTTTCAGCAGTTTGTCATGCTATCTAAAATTCTACAGTTGCAATCTTAGACAGCATTTCTTCAATGAAGTTTAAAAATTTTTAACTGCAGTGTGAAATGCAAACCAGAATGCCCCCGTTAAAATTGTATAAAACCAGGGGCACCTGGGTGGCTCAGTGGATTAAGTGTCCAACGTCAGCTTAGGTCATGATCTCAGAGTCCGTGAGTTTGAGCCCTGTGTCGGGATCTGTGCTGACAGCTCAAAGCCTGGAGCTTGCTTCATATTCTGGGTCTCCCTCTGTCTCTCTCTGCCCCTTCCTGGCTTGTGCTCTCTCTCAAAAATAAAACAAAACCAAAAAATAGATGTTTGGTTTGTATAAAACCAAAAAATAGATGTTTCCAACTGTAAATTTATCAGTTTTGTAAGCGGTTTTAATATTACATTATATTGAGTTGTATAGATCTATTACAATTTGACCATTTCTTTATTGTTGGGTATTTATAATCACTTTCTGCTTTTTACTTTTATAAATAACAATGCAATAAATGTTTTTATTCTAAACTTTTTTTACACAAAGCATTTTTACAATATAATCTGTATTTTACAGTATTATCTAAATATCCTCCCATAGCACAGGTTTTCAGAAGTGGGATTATTGGGTTTATCTTATTTTTAAAGGGCTTATTTGAAGGGGCACATGCACCGCAATGTTTATAGCAGCACTATCAATAATAGCCAAATTATGGAAAGAGCTAAAATGTCCATAGACTGATGAATGGATAAAGAATGTGTGGCATGCACATACATACATATATATATATATATTATATATATATATATATATTATATTGCATATATATATACTATATGCAATATAATGGAATATTGCTTGGTGATCAAAAAGAATGAAATCTTGCCTTTTGCAACTACGTGGTTGGAACTAGAATATATTAAGTGAAATAAGTCAGTCAGAGACAAATATCATAGGATGTCACTTCTATGTGGAATTTAAGAAACAAAACAGATGACATATGGGAAGGGAAGGAAAAAGATAAAAACAGAGAGGGAGGAAAACCATAAGAGACTGTAGAGAACTGTAGAGAACAAACAGGGTTGCTGGAGGGGTATTGAGTGGTGGGATAGCTAAATGAGTGATGGGCATTAAGGAGGGCATTTGTTGGGATGAGCACTGGGTGTTATATGTAAGTGATGAATCACTAAATTCTACTCCACAAACCATTATTACACTATATATTAACTTGGATTTAAATAAAAAAGAAATACATTAAAAAAATAAAAGCTCAGAAAACAAAAGATTTTTAAAGTTCTTAAAAAACATTCCCAAATTGCTTAAAAAAAAAAACAAACAAAACTTAAGAGTAGTTTTAGGTTCACAGCATAATTGAGCACAAAGTGCGAGAGTTCCCATATACTCCCTGCCCTCAAATGTGCACAGCCCTCTCCACTATCAAAACCACCCACCAGAATGGTATATTTGTTACAATTGAATCCACATTGACACAGCATTATCACCCTAAGTCAATTATTTCAAAGTTCACTGTTGTTAAATATTCTATGGGTTTTGATAAATGTATAATGACTTGTGTCTACCATTATAGTATCAAGAAAATACAGAATAGTTTCACTGCCCAACACATCCTCTGTTCTCTATTCATTTCTCCTGTCTAACCTCTGGTACCACTTACCCTTTTTATTGTCTACGACGTTTTGCCTTTTCCAGAATGTCATAGTTTGAATTTTGTAGAATGTAGCCTTTTCAGATTGACATCTTTCGCTTAGTAATATGCATTTAAGATTCCTCCTGGTCTTTCATGGCTTGATAGCTCATTTCTTTTTAGCACTGAAAAATATTCCATTGTCTGGATGCACCAGTTGATTTATCCATTCATTCACTTACTGAAGAATATTTTGTTGCTTCCAAGTCTTATGCATTATGGATAAGGATGCTAAAAACATTTGTCTGCAGATTTTCGTGTAGACATAAGTTTCCAACCCCTTTGGATAAATACGAAGGAACATGACTGTTGGATTGTATGGTTAATGTATGTTCAGTTTTGTAAGAAACTACCAAAATGCCATCCAAAGTGGTTGTACCATTTTGTATTCCCACTAGGAATGTATGAGAGTTTCTGTTGCTCCATATCCTTGTCAACATTTAGTGTTGTCACTATTTTGGGTCTTAGCCATTCAGGTAGGTGTGCAGTGGTATCTCATTGTGTTAATTTTTTAATTCCATGATAGCATATGTCATTGAGCATCTTTTAATATGCTTATTTACTATCTATATATCTTCTTTTTTTTTTTTTTTTAAACGTTTTTTATTTATTTTTGGGACAGAGAGAGACAGAGCATGAACGGGGGAGGGGCAGAGAGAGAGGGAGACACAGGATCGGAAACAGGCTCCAGGCTCCGAGCCATCAGCCCAGAGCCTGACGCGGGGCTCGAACTCACGGACCGCGAGATCGTGACCTGGCTGAAGTCGGACGCTTAACCGACTGCGCCACCCAGGCGCCCTATCTATATATCTTCTTTAGTGAGGTGCTTATTCAGGTCATTTAATCATTTTTAATTGGGTGTTAGTATCCTTGTTGAGTTTTACGTGCTCTTTTTATATTTTGGGTAACAATCCATTATGATATGTCTTTTTTAAATATTTTCTTCCAGTCCTTGGCTTACATTCTGAATTAATTTTTCAAGCAATTTATTCTATTATTATTTGGTTTCAAATATCAAGAACAAGTTGAACGAAAAATAGTTGTTTGTTATTAGGAGACATGGGGTTTCCTGGAACTCATGGAAATCAGGCCATTGGGAGAGACTGAATAGAAATTAGAAAGCCATCTGCTAAATCTGACTCACCTATCTCCTTTTCTCTGTGTCTCTCACTTTTCTCAATCTCTGCAAAACAGCCTGGCTGATTCTCCATCTATGGCCACTTCACATATCTCCAGATCATATCATGCCTTAAGCTTTTTTTTTAATTTATTTTGAGAGAGAAAAATCACAAGTGGGGAGGGGCAGAGAGAAAGGGAGAGAGAGAATTCTAAGCAGATTCCATGCCATCATCACAGAGCCCCATACAGGGCTCAAACCCACAAACTGTGAGATCATCACCTACGCGGAAATCAAGAGTCAGACGCCTAACCGACTGAGCCACCCAGTTGCCCCATGACTTAAGCTTTTAGCCAGGCAAAAAGATTACCTTGCTACTGCTCAGTTTACATTCTGATTGGCCATGGCTATGGATGTGTTCTAGAGGTAAAACACTGTTCCTGGTACCCACACTTATGAATGGATTGGTTTGCACTGGAAGCACTCAGGCATTTGTAGACAATAAGTGATAGATTGTTATCTGGGAAGACATTCATAAAATGCGACAGATGCTGTTCCACCATTTTACAAAAGCACCAGTAGAGTAAAATTGAAAATTCTCTTGCATTCTTAATGTCAATAATAAAACTAAATACTTAGGCTTTATTAGTCTGTTAAGACAATGACATCTTATTAATAGAAATTGCATTTTTGATTGCTAATATGCTATCTTTTCATATATATGTTACTTGTGTTTAGTTTTGTTAGCAGACAGTATATTTCACCTTTTATAAATTTATTTTTTAACTTTTAATGTGGATTTGAGAGTGAGAGATAAAGAGAGAATCCCAAGCAGGCTTCGAACTGTCAACACAAAGCCTGATGCAGGGCTCGAACCCACAAACTGTAAGGTCATGACCTGAGACAAAATCAAGAGTTGGATACCTGATTGAGCCACCAAGTGCCCCATTCACCCTCTTATTGAATATCCTTTTGTTTTATTAGCAATTTATTTATTTTAAAGTATATTAATATTTTTGGTGTTTTCATTTTATGATTAAAATTTTTCTAATTTCTTGTTTGTCTTTTAAATTTATGTTGGACACCGACATACATAATATTTTAGGTAGGAGCTAAATTAGTTGACCTTTTGTGCATTTCTTAATTTTAAGTTTTTAAATTTTCTCTTACCCAGAAATTATATTTATTTATTTTTGCTTTGTGTTTTGTTATTTTGGAGACTTAAAAATTCCCTTTGGGGCACCCAGGTGGCCCAGTCAGTTAAGCATCCAACTTCAGCTCAGGTTGTGATCTCGCAGTTTGTGGGTTTGAGCCCTGCATCGGGCTCTGTGCTGATGACTCAGAGCCTGGAGCCTGCTTCGGGTTCTGTCTCCATCTCTCTCTGCCCCTCCCCTGCTCCTGCTGTGTCTTGGTCTATCAAAAATAAACACATTAAAAATTTTTTTAAAAATTCCTCTTGACATAAGCTGCCATATTCATTATATTTCTAGAGTTTCTTTATAATTGTTTAGATACTAATGAATATTATAGCGCAATTTGAAAACTATCTGATAAATAAAAAGAAAAATCTAATCAGGTTAAGCTAATAAAGGAAAATATAGCAGAAGTCTTGGGCAAATTTAGTAGCCTCATTCGTCATATCTTGTCTTCAATTAAACCAAGGAGTTTTTCTTAAATACAGTATCTAAATTTTGACAGAATGATAATATTGTGTGAAAAACCTACAAATCTAGAAAACATACTATTAAGAAATAATACTCAAATCTATCTCCAGGTAAGAGAATTGAGAACTTTTATTTTTTTCATATCTATGTTTTCTAATTTCTCCATGTGTTTGCTTGTGTTGAAAACAATAGTGTAGGGATGCTTGGGTGGCTCAGTTGGTGAAGCATCTGACTTCAGCTCGGGTCATGATCTGACAGCTCAGAGCCTGGAGCCTACTAAGGATTCTGTGTCTCCCACTCTCTCTCTCTGCCCCTCCCCGACTCATGTTCTGTTTCTGTCTCAAAAGTAAACACTAAAAAAAATTAAAAAAAGAAAACTATAATGATTCAGCATGTAGATAGATTCCGGAGCCAAACTGTGTGGTCTTTAACTCAAGTTTTACACCTTCGCAGCTATGTAATGACTGGCAATTAACTTCACCTTTCAGTGTCTCACTTTATCTTATCCAAAAAAAGGAGATAATACTTAAAAATACTCATTTCATTTAGGACAATGACTCAATAAACAAACAAATGAACAAACTCTCAATAAATATTAGCAATTATTAATAAGTGCCCTTTTATATTAATGTTTATGTTTATTAAATCTACATTCTTTATGAGTATTCCATCTAATCCTGACATTAATCCAATGAGGTAGGCTCTACTGTACAGACTGGGAAACTGAGGCATGGAGAGGATAAAGACTTACCAAAAGTCATACAGTAAATAGTGGAGCTGGTATAGGAATTCAAGTAGTTTAAAGCCCAAGCAAGCCACATAATACTTACTGCCTTTTATTGTATAGGAAAAAAGTATGTGGATATTGAGATTTATCTAACTCCATTCCATATCTCTATGCACCTCTATAGGTAGACTTTTTGTTTGTCACATGGCTTCAGAGAGAAAACATGGCAAAAAAGATAACTTTCCAAGATATGTAGTGTCCTATATTTTCAGCATCTGGATTGCTATATCCACCAATAAGGAATATGCAGGTATATTACGTGAAAAACATAGACATTACCTCTTGTGGGGCAACGGACCGGCACTGCTGAATAATTTAACCCTATCAAATAATTCATTCAATTGATGTTATTATTTCTTCACCAACTTGCAGTTCAAAGCATTTCATACTGATTCAAATTTGTGGGTATTTTAAATATATGGGGTACCTGGGTGGCTCAGTCGGTTAAGCATCTGACTTTGGCTCAGGTCATGATGTCACAGCTCATGAGCTCAAGCCCCGTGCTGGGCTCTGTGCTGACAACTCAGAGCCTGGAGCCTGCTTCAGATCCTGTCTCTCTCTGCCCCTCCCCTGCTCATGCACTGTCCCTCTCTCTCAAGTTTAAGTAAACATTAAAAAAATTTTAAATATATGTGTGTGTGTGTGTGTGTATATATATATATACACACATATACATACATATATATATATACACACATATATAAATCTATCTACATCTGTAACTATATACTTATATTTACATACATATAGAAAGAGAAGGAGAGAAAAGGAATTAAGATGGGGGATTCCCATTAGGATATGAAAATGAATCTAAATTAATTTATTCAGATACTCTAAGTGGCAATAAAATGTATTCCCACAACTCATAACTTTTGAAAAGATGATGAATTTTACTCAAAGCAGTTTTTTAGGGAAAAGATTATACATCCATATGGCCTGAAAAGGAACTCTGTCACATTGGAAGCAGACATTATTTAAAGTGCACGTCAGTCATGCACTCCATGTTTGGCTCTTTATTGATTGTGAAAACAGCTTTGAATGTGTGCATTATTCAGTTCTTTCTTACGTAAATTCTTTCATATATTGCCCAAGGAAGAGATAATGTCAATGGCTTGCAACCTTCCTGAAGATGAATGCTGTCTTAATGCTGTCTAAAGGGTAAACTCATTACTTACGGAAAATAAATGTCAAGGTGAGACACTGACTTAGGAATGATGCTCACCCATAAGGGCCATATCCCCATTGTACTATACAGTTCATGGATAGATTTATCATTTGTCTCACTCACTTAAATAGAATAAGTCTTGTCTAAACAATGGACTGCCGCGCCTGAGTTAATTTAGTTGGGAAACCTCTTTGCTCTGAATTTTATTAGACAGCATTAATATACGATGCATAGAGGTACATTTTGAAGTGTATAAATCTTTGACAAGAGATGTTTTCAATTTGAACCTGAATTAGAAGTTACATTTTTATTTCTTAACCTCATGATGAAAAAAAACTGATTACTCTTTAGTAGTCTTACTGAGTGACACAGGCATATCATATGGTGTAACAAGAAATAAATACAGAACACAGCAAATTAATTGATACTATGCTGGGTGAGTCTGCCTCCTTTTTTCATTTAGGCATCTCTGAAGATGAAAGAAGCAGAATGTTTTCCTTAGTTACTGCAATGAGGTTATTTAATTATAATCATCTGGCTATGGCTTAGTTCATGATACAAGATAATCTAATGTAGGGGGTTGTAGAAGGGAGACAAGGTAAACAGGGGTGCAAAGTGGGAGAAAGAAAGGTGTTTCATTTCCTCTGATAGAGATCAAAGGCTAAGTTTGATTATTTGGGATTGTCTCGGTGTTTTGTTGTTTTTGAGGGGGGCAGAATATGTCAACTAAAAAGTCAGTCATTTCGGTGTAATTCACAACATTTTGTTAAAAAAAATTATAAAAGTGAATTTAAGCAAGACTTATTGCAGATTACAGTGAAGAAATAGAAAGCTTTCAGCAGACAGAGTCATACTATGTTCTGCTTTAACACTATCCAACCTAAAATGTTATCTATACCATTTATATCCTCTTCTACTTACTTTTTATTACCATGTTTAAAAGTATAATTTATGCTTTTATATTTCCTACTTATATTGCAGGAATGTCATGAGCAGATGAAATCTTTGTAAATTTCTGTGTCATCATTTGAGGAACAGAAGATCTAATAACCTAAATTTTCACAAGTCCTTACTACCCTGAATCAGATATGGCTAAATCTCTCTCAATAATTCAAATGGAGAAAATGAATGGCTTGATGGATGTGGGAGAACTAAGTGCCAGTAGACTAAATGTATTGAAAAATTCCAGTGATTGAGAGACATTATTCAAAAATAATGCTGAGGCCAATTCTTGGCACATAGGCACATAGTACTATGTAGTGCTCAATTATTAGAAAAGAACGTTTTTATTTTTAATAAGACATTTCTTTCTAACATATGAATTCATATTCAATTAATTGTTTACTGAACATCTACTCTGACCCACTTGCCCTAAGTGCTTTGAAATATGTTATTTCATCATTTTATTTAAATGAATGTAATTCTAATGATCTCCAAGGGGTTTTATGCTAATCTCTGTCCTTTATTTTCTCAACATTGTTAGATATGTTTCATTAAATATTGTCATGCATTTTTTACATTTTGTAAATATCAGTATTTGTATCTTTACTTGAAATTGCTTCTTTTATATTTCTTGTAGTGTTACTATCACAGAAATATCCAAACATTCGCACTTTACTTTGAAAATAGTAATCTCTCCAAGTACTAGAAGTCTTTTGAAGTAGTAACTGGACAAGTCTATGGAGAAAAATTCAAGTTTAGTCATTTAAGAAGCAAGTAGATCCGGTTTGTCTCTGCAAGGAAAAATGGAGAGAATAGAGAAAGACAATTTAAGGAGAATACTTCCTCATGCCCTGAATAACAGCAATTAACATATAAATATGTTGTAAGAGTGTGTGTGTGTCTGTATACACACACACACATATTTATATATATTTGTAATTAACTGTCTAGATCTTAGGTCTCTGAATAAAAACAAACATAATTACATTATTCTTGACAGAAACCCAGAAGTTTAATAAAAAATGAAGGGTTCAATAAAGGGTAAATAAAATTAGAATTTCTTTCACTGAGACACCTGCCTTGCACTAGATTGAGTCTGCAAATCAAAACCACTCTGTTTTACCCTGAAGAAAGGAACTATCTCTGAGGATAAAGCTGTTCTTCCCACGGTTCTCAGAGAACATGTAGGGTGTAAACAAAGTGTCTTGACACAATTTTTAAAAAACTAGGTAAGCTAAATTTTGAATTATAAAGGATGATCGTCTAAGTAAAACAATGAACTCAACTGGATGTGTTTATGAAAAAACTGAACACATAAAAGAAATAAAACCAGTAAGTGTCATAAAACCAATGGCATTGATATTAAGAAACATGGATACATGAAAATTAAAATGTGAGTTTTAATAATGTCATCTAATGAAACATAAAGTTGAATCTGACCAGAATCACTTAATTACTTCACACTATGAAATAAGATGACTTAAGAGTACATTATGTATTAAATTGAATATGTTTCTAACGAAAAATTGAATCAGTGATTCAGAAGTCATAAATGATGAAATAAATACTGATATTTACAAAATGTAAAAAATGCATGACAATTACTTTTCCAAATAGATTTCCCTTTAATAAATATATGTATTGACTTGTTGATATACAGTGAAATGAACATGTTTCTTACTTGTATTTACAACTCTCTGTATTTTCCAAGAGGTCAAATAGATTGGAAAGGGTAAGGGGAGAAGGAAAGAGGGCAACTTAGAGGGAGACGGGGGAAGGGAGTCAGAGGAAGTGAGATGGAGGGACTGAAGAGGAATAATCATATACGACGTATTTCAAGACCCTTGAGAATCCTATTTTATGGTAGGTAGGAACAGGTGCATGGAACATATATAGCAGAGAATGCTACCTATGTTTCACATATGACAGAAAAGCAAATTATACCATCATATGATTCAGTTCATTATGATAGAGGTAGTAAGCACAATATAAAATATCATGAAGAATTTTGTCTTCTTAAATTATTATTCTTAGTATTTCCTCTACTGGTACTTGATGCCCATAATTTGGAGAGAAAATTTAGGGAAATAAGGATGAAAATAGGAGTAGAACAAGTTCCTAGAATTAGTCAATTACGCAAGTTTGTAAAGCTAACTACAGAATTTCAGTTTACAAATGGTTAGTAATGAGAACAAAAGTTCTTTGGAGTTCATAGGGGCTTTGTAATATTTTAATTGCTTCTTTTATATTGAAGAGCAAAGTACAAATCATAATGGTATTGAGAAATAATGACCTAATGGAGATTAACATGTAAGCACCCAGAAAAGCCATTTCATTTTTATTCATACCTGAACTTTGGACACATACTTCTGTTTAATGAATATTGGTGTATTAAGCAGAAAAACATCATCTGTTCAAACACACTTGGTAGTTTAAGGTTTCATTTTTCTATCAAACATCTTGCAAGCCAAGTGATTTCATCAGCATATTCAAATCAATGCCCAGCACCTGTAAAAGGTCACTTGTAACACTTTGCAACAGAAGATACAGAAGACTTGAACCTAAAAACATTACAGTGGAATTGTTTTCTAACAAAATAGTTTTTAATATTTCATATTTACAACTTGTCAAATTCTAATAATTTCAAAATCATTTATACAAATGTCAATGTGAGAATTTTGTTTCTGGTGAAACTGTTTTTAATAATCAGTGAGAAAAGAAAGTGTTATTTAATAAGTGGTCCTGTGACACTTGGCTTATTTTTGAAAAACACTGGAGTAAGACGTTTGCTTCTGAGCATATTTCAAATAAGTACACATGGATTGAAGTGTGTTATTTAAAAAAAAGCAATCTTCCAAACAAAATTTATAGGTGATTAACTCATGATATAAATTGACTTAAAAACATTTCTTTTAATGTTTATTTTTGAGAGAGAGAGAGAGAGAGGGAGAGAGAGATGGAGTGTGAGAGGGGAAGGGGCAGATAGGGAGACACAGAATCCAAGGCAGGCTCCAGGCTCTGAGCTGTCAGCACAGAGCCCCATGTGGGGCTTGAACTCATGAACCACAAGATCATGACCTGAGCTGAAGTTGGATGCTCAACCAACTGAACCGCCCAGGCACCCCAACTTTAATTTTTTTTTTTTTAATTTAAGGAAAAGGCATGCAGATTTGGCTACATATATACATATTTTAAAAGGTCTTTATATCAAAATCATCATAAACACATTAAGTTGATACTTTGAAATCTGGAACAATGGCACTCCTATAACCTAGAAAACTTTCTGTCACAATAGAAATGCTGCATGAAATCAAGTTTTTTAGTATGTGTAGCTGAGCTATACATGGAAGGAAAGGAAGGAAAGGAAGGAAGGAAGGAGAGAGGGAGAGAGGGAGGGAGGGAGGGAGTACAGGAAGGAGGGAAGGAAGGGAATCTCTAGATAATAGAAACAAATAGGGGTAAATATATTAGTGAATCAATACCACATCTAGGTTGCTGGTATGGTCACTTCAAACCATGATTTTTATGTTTCTGCCATGTTTGAGACACAGAAATCTCTGGCACAGACGTCTGCACAAGGATCGAACCTTTTCAAGCACTCGTGTCCACCCTGAGTTCCTTGGGTCCTGCCAGGGAGTAGTTTGCATGTCCCCTGTCTCCCTGTGCCAACAGCACTCTGTTCTCAGCCTGGAGAGTTTGAGGGCACACATCTCCCTTTCCTCAGGTCTTTAGACTTCTGGAAATATAATCCAGGAAGCCTTGCCCCAAAAGTCATGGAAATACTTTAAGAGATGGAAGGAAAAGACGGGGAACGAAAAGAGAAAATATAAATGAACGTTTCCAGAAAGTATTTTACCCGACATTCTAAGACTTATTTAAAGGAGATTGCAAATAGAAAATACTGTGCCAGTGGAAGTCATTATGAAAATTATTTATGGAGAGCTTGAGGCTGGAATCCAGCTGTGAAGAATGAGTAGTAATTCAACTGAAGGAAAGACATACTAGGCTGGCACAACTATAAGACATAATTAGAAAAGCTGCACAGAGGGGTTGGAGGAAACAGTAAGCAACTGGACCGTTTTCTTGCCAGTTTTCATGGCCACCAGGACAATATCCTAATTACACTACCATTTTCAAACACTGACTTTAAATTAAAAAAATCCAAATCTCACTTTATCCAAATAAATAAATAATCTTGGATGTGGAGAGGAGCTGGAACTTGTTGAATAGTAATAATTAAAAGGAACAAAAAGAATATAACTACCATAAAACCTCGCCAAATCTCTTCATATGTGGGTCTCTCCAGTATAATGATCTTTACTACATTTTTAAAAATTACATATTTGAGATGAGTAAGAATCATGTATGTGTCCACGTACTTCCTGGCCTCATCCACCACTATTGGAGAAACTAGATTTTGGAATATGTACATCTGTTGATTTTAAATGATGATTTGCAGTGCTGTATTATCCCACTTACTGAAATCATAGCCTTGGAGACAGAGCATCAGTGCCTTCTTCAATTAACATTGAGTATTAAAATCTAAAAGATGATTTTTGAAAATGAAATGAATACTTTCATGGGAAGTTTAAAAAAAATCAGGGTGCCTGTGTGGCTTAGTCTGGTAAGCACCTGAATTTGGCTCAGGTCATGATCTTGTGGTTTGTGAGTTCAAACCCCAAGTCCAGCTCTGTGCAGACAGATCAATGTTTGTTTATTTTTGAGAGACAAGGATAGTGTGAGTGTGGAGGGGCAGAAAGAGAGGGAGACACAGAATCTGAAGCAGGCTCCAGGCTCTGAAATGTCAGCACAGAGCCCCACATGGGGCCCACACCTATGAACCATGAGATAATAACCTGAGCTGAAGTCGGATGCTTAACCAAATGAGCCAACCAGGTGCCCCTGTGCTGACAGATCAGAGCCTGGAGCCTGCTTTGGATTCCGTATCTGTGTCTCTCCCTCTGCCCCTCCTCCACTAGTTTGTTCTCTTTCTTTCTCTCTCTCTCTCTCTCTCTCTCTCAAAAACAAACATTAAAAAAAAAAAATCAAACTTAACCCCTTTGGCTAGAAGGAATCAGGCTTCTTATGAAGATATGGAATAAGTTATGATACCTTACGAAAGTACACATAAAATGAGACACATTAATTAAAAAACAGAAGTAACCAAAATAGATGTGACAAAAAAGAGGCAGATCTTTGTAAAATAATGTGGCATATATTTTTTCCAGTGTTTAAGATAGTTTTATTAAATTATGCAATCCATTTTTGGCAATTAGTATAGTAGATACCAGTTTACAATGAGGGAATCAAGTTTCAAAAAATTAATCAGTGGCAAAAATAGAATTAATGATTGTAAAGCACTGAGAAAATTCATTTCTGACACTAAGTCAAGAACAGGACTAGTCCTACATTAAGGCTAATTCACAGATGCACACATGATATGTGAGAGCGGGAGAGGCAGAGTGAGTGAGTGAGAGAATCCCAGGCAAACAGGGCTCAATCCCACAAACCATGAGACCATGACCTGAGCCAAAATCAAGAGTCAGAGGCTTAACTGACTGAGGCACCCAGTGACCCCTGAACATGCCCTTCTTACTCCCTAGATATCTTCACTTACAAGTCTTTGATGATGACCGCTGGTTATCGCTTTACTAGACTAGACCCCTTCTCTTACAATTAGGGTGACCATATAGTTTATTATCCAAATATGGACAGCTTTTAGAAGAAACGTGTTATTTTAAAAGTTGTACTGTGGAACAATTTTTACTGTGTGAACTGGGTAACTGGATATAGATAGGGCTCCATATGATGTGTGTCTGGCATGGTTGAGGAAGCAGTTATGGCTCATCATGACCGTTACTTGTAAGATTTATATAGCCCAAAACAGAAACCCAAATGGACATGTAAGGAGTATATTTTGGGGGTGCCTGGTTGGCTCAGTCAGTCAGGCAGCTAACTTTGTCTCAGGGCATAACTTCACGGTTTGTGAGTTCAAGCCCCACACAGGGTTTTCTGCTGTCAGCACAGAACCTACTTCGGATCCTCTTTCTTCCTCTTTCTTTGCCCCTCCCCCAACTCACACACACACACACACTCTCAAAAAATAAACAAACATTAAAAAAAAAAGGAAGTATATTTTGATAGGGGGTTTAGAAACAGATGGTGGGAATATTTAATTTGGGCATCCTGGCGGGATAGCTTGTAACTGAGGGGCCAAAAATACATATAAAATATAGTAGAGGGCAAGGACATTCACTTTCCATAGATTAATGGGAATAAAATAAAAACCAACTATCCACTATCCAGATTTGCTACAGTGACTTAGGGAGTATTTTTTAAATATTGTTAAAAATATTGATTAAAAATAATATCACTTTCTTCCTTTTATCAACTAGATTATGGTTGCTATCTAAAATTTTATTGAATTTAATATTTGAGCTCTAATTTAAGGCCTACAATTAATTTTTAATTGATTTTTTCATCGGATGGACCTCAAAAGCATTATGCTAAGTGGAATAAGTCAAAGACAAATATTGTATGACCTCACTTATATGTGTAATTAAAAAAGAAAAAAAAAAACATGTTCATAGACACAGAGAACAGATTAATGGTTGTCACAAGGTAGGGGTGCAGGTGGGCAAAATGGGTGAAGGGGGTAAAAAAAAAAAGTACAAACTTTCAGTTATAAAATAAATAAATCAGAGGAAGTAAGGTAAATCATGGTGGTTATAGTTAATAATTCTGTATTGCATATTTGAAAGTTGCTAAGAGAGTAAACCTTAAAAGATCTTATCCCAAGAATAAAAAACACTGTAACTAGTGTGGGAGGGGATGTTAAATAGACTTACCTTGGTGTTCATTTTACAATATATTCAAATATCAAATCATTATGTTGTACACCACCTGAAACTAATATAATGCTATATGTCAATTTTATGCCAATTACAAAAAAAAAAAAAAAAAAGAAAAAAACCCACTAGGACATATGTGTTTAAGAAGCCATATAAAATTTGGTTAATAATTTCTATCAATATATATTCATATCATTTTCATTTCATAGCATAGGTATTTTTGCATGTGTTTAAAAAGT
The DNA here is from genome assembly GCF_023721935.1 of Panthera uncia. NCBI lineage: Eukaryota > Metazoa > Chordata > Mammalia > Carnivora > Felidae > Panthera > Panthera uncia. The sequence continues at coordinate 39,049,838 of NC_064810.1, forward strand.
CTAACAAATATATTTTAACTGTCTACATATTTCATTATATATTGGTGTATTCATTTAATGTTAACTTATTGCTGAATAGTTAGGACAATTTCAATATTTGACTAATTACACATGCACTCATGAAAATTTTATTTATAAATATGTGCTAATACCTGTGGTTGCTTCCTTAGACTCCTAAAAATGAATTGTTATGAAAATGAAAATGGATTGTTGAAAAGATAGGAACAATGTTAAGAGCTGAGATACATACTGCCAAATTACCTTCTATAGAGGACCTTTAAGTTTATACTCTTACCAGCTACTCTGGAATGTGAAGTTGTCAACATGCCCTTGAAGTATTGAACAACAGTATGTGGATAGAAAGAATATGGTGTCTGATTTTCAACTACATAGTTTTGTTTGGTCCTGTCTTATTTGTTTATTTATTTAAAGAGGCAGAGTATGCAAGTGGGGGAGGGGTAGAGAGAGAGGAAGAGACAGAATCACAAGCAGGCTCCAAACTGTTAGCACAGAGCCTGACATGGAGCTTGAACCTGCAAACTGTGAGATTATGACTTGAGTGGAAGTCAAGAGTTGGTTGTTTAAATGAGCCACCCCGGTGCCCCTGTTCGGTCTTAATTTTTTATCGGAGAACACTAATATGGAAGAATATTGAATGCACTGTCAATATTATTATATATATATAATTTCAGCAGTCTTCCCTTTCCATTGATACCATTATACTTGACTAATTTTGAAGACTGGCATACAGGAAGGAAATATTAAAAATGACTAACAGGCACAATCATGCTAGCATTGCTTAAGAATATGAAAGCCAGAAAAGACTTTGGAAGTTATCTACACCTCCAAGAATTTAGCAAATTACTTAGGCGACAAATGGTCAGTTCTGGAAGGCTTTTCAGAAGAAGTCTTCCAACCTAGTCCCACAGTTCTTTTTATGAAAAGGACCTACAGACATTAACTGGCTTGTCATTACCACCTGACTGCTTGGTTGCAGCATCGAGTTATGAAAGAAGAGATGTTGGGCAGGTGGGGTTGCAGCAGGGATCCAGGGAGAGCTGGTAGTTTTCTGCCTGTTCCTGGCAGTCTTAATTGTGGATAGCATCAGAAATATTCTCTTCCAAGTTTTGTAACAATAAACCCATCTGCCATCTGGGGATGCTGATAAAAGCTCACGATATTTGCATCTCAGAGACTTCACACTGGTAAATCTTGAGGAGGCATGCACATGTTCCAAGTGCCCAGTGAACTAAGCTGCCATGATAATGCAGAGCAGGTGTAAGGAATATTCCATCTGTGCAGTGTAGGAATTAGATGTCCTTATTTAGAAAGTGAAACAAACATACATATTTCTCAAGTGTTTGTTTGGTCTCACTAAATATTCCCTCATCTAGGTTGCCCCAATAAGAGAAAATATAGATAAGAAAAAGAACAGGGTGTATTATAATTCATAATTCAACCAGTTTGTTTCCTTCATTTGAATAATTGCTCATTTAAAGCTTCCATTTATTGGCCTTGTTAAAAACATAGTCTTTTTTTCTTTCCATAGTGGTGTCTTTTGCATTAGTCATTCCATTTTTAGAACATTTACTCCTCTCTGAGTCTTCCCAAATCAGTCTGTTCAACAAATACAAATACAATTAATTCTTTAATGTGAGTAATTTCATTTTAACAGCACTTTAAGTGTAGCGGCTTTTCCAAAACAGTACCACCCCCATGACTGTAACATTCCGTCCTTTCACTCAAAGGCTTTGGAAAAGTAATAGAGAAAAAAAATGGTAACAAGGAGAAATCAATTCCATTAGCTGCTGTGATGTTAATTTTTCTATGTTAACTTGGCTAGGTTGTAGTCACCAGTGATTTAATCAAACACTAACATAGATGTTGCTATGAAGGTATTTTGCAGATGTAGTTAACATCTACAAGCAGTTGACCTTAAGAAAAGGAGATGACCCTCAATAATATTATCGACCTGATCCAATTAGTCAAAGGCTTTTATAAAAGAGCAAAAATTGAGATTTCACAGAAAAGAAGAAATTCTACCTCAAGTGTGCAACATCAACTTCTGAGTTTCCAATAGGCTGACTGCCCTAAAGATTTCCAACTTGCTAGCCTCCACAAACATATGAGCCAATTCCTGTAAGTATATGCATGCATGTACGCACACATGCACACACACATTCTATGATTCTATGTGTCTATTTCTCGGGAAAAACCTGATACAGCTATTAATCACATTAGTGTTCAAGATTATCAGCTAGCTGAATTATCCTTACTATTGTTAACAACAATACCTTGCTTAAAGTAGCATTTCTAATCAGAACTGGAAGAGACGTGAAATGCACAGAAAAACACAATCCATGAGATTATACCAGAATATGCTGGGATTTCAGAATTTAAAAGAGTTTAAAGTATGTTTTAAGGTAAAATTATAACTAAAATTAGTCAGGTATAAATGTAAAACTGAATGTGCTAGCAGCATACATTAAATAAATTGTAAATTGTATTGTATTGACGACAGAAAAATCTCCATGATCTGTTTATAAATGGTTTCCAACTTCATACACTAGCACGGATAGTGACATTCCAGATGGTCAGATAAATGATTATTTCTGGTGCTGTCAATATCCTATCTAGTATCACAGTCTAGAGAACTGCAAATTTTATAGTGGAATAAGACAATAAAATATTGTGAAATATTACTGTGAAAAAGGATTTGAAGTAAAACTATCAGGGCACCAATGATATCATGATATCCTACAACCTGACCCTACAAATATGTGCCTAGAATGAAGCATTCTCCAGAGCTAGTATTTAAACCTTTTTCATAAGCTATGACTCAAGTCCTCTACATGTTTACTTGAAACATTTTTGCAGTTTCTTCTCAAATGGCAAATATTGCCAAAGCATTGCCATATGTCAAATGTAACTCAAGAAATGTCAGATTTTGTGGATACAGAAGATGTTAAAAAGAGGATAAATATATTTATAGAATGCATTGCTATTGAGGGAAGAATCAGTTAATATTGTCACATTTCTACCTCTTGCAAAGTATCAATATACTTTTAAATAACTATTAATAAGAAAGTTGATAAATATTCCCTCCCATAGTAAAAAAAATATTTATTATTCTTAATGTACATATCTACCTAGGTATACTGGCAGATTTAAGCAAACAGCTTAAAATAAACACTTGAGAAAACACTTAAATTATTTCTAAATCAAGGGTTGCTTACCACAATGTCATACATAGGCTGCATTTAAATTTTGCATTGTCTATATTTACTATAATCTTAATAGCAAGTGATATAACTGGGTGTTCAAAATTTATATACCTAGAACAGGACAGAAAACACAAATATACCCACAATTATATGGTCAATTAATCTTTGACAAAGGAGGAATGAATATCCAGTGGGAAAAAGATAGTCTCTTCAACAAATGGTATTGGGAAAACGGGACAGTCACATGCAAAAGAATGAAACTGGAACATTTTCTTTCACCAACACAAAGATAAACTCAAAATGGATTAAAGACCTAAATGTGAAATCCAAAACCATAAAAATCCTAGAAGAGAGCACAGGCAGTTAATGTCTCTGACATTGGTCAAAACATTTTTCTAGATCTGTCTCCTGGGACAAGGGAAATAAAAGCAAAAATACACTATTGGGACTTCATCAAAATAAAAATTTTCTGCACAGCAAAGGAGACAATCAACAAAACTAAAAGGTAACCTGAATAGGAGAAGATATTTGCAGATGACATATCTGATAGAGTTAATATCCAAAATATATAAAGAACTGATACAGCTCAATACCCCATAAATGAATAATCCAATTAGAAATGGGCAGAAGGAATGAACATATTTTCTTCAAAGAAGACATCCAAATGGCCACAGACGCATGAAAAGATGCTCAACATCACTGATCAGGGACATGCATATCAAAACCACAATGATATATCACCTCACACCTGTCAGAATGGCTAAAATAAAAAAACACAAGAAACAATGAGTGTTGGCAAGGATTGGAGAAAAAGAAACCCTCTTGCACTGTTGGTGGGAATGCAAAATGATGCAGCCACTCTGGAAAACAGTATGGATTTTCCGCAAAAAAAAACTTAAAGCCCAGTAATCGCACTACTGGGTATTTACCAAAAAAATACAAAAACACCAATTTGAAGGGATACACACACACCCATGTCTATTGCAGCATTATCTACAATAGTCAACTACAGAAGAAGCCTAAGTGTCCCTCAATAGAAGAATGGATCAAGAAGAGGTGGTGTGTGTGTGTGTGTGTGTGTGTGTGTGTGCGCGCGCACACACACACACACTGGAATATTATTCAGTCTTAAAAAGAATTAAATCTTGCCATTTGCAACATGGGTGGAACTAGAGCATATAATACTAAGTGAAGTAAGTCAGAAAAAGACAAATACATATGATATCACTCATAGGTGGAATTTAAGAAATAAAGAAAAAGTGAGAGAGAGACAAATCCAGAAACAGACTCAACTATAGAGAACAAACTGATGGTTACCAGAAGGGAGATGGGTGGGAAGATGAAGAAATAGGGGTTGGGAATTAAAAAGTACACTTATCATGATAAAAAATTGAATAAAATATAAAAAAGAAAAAAAAACAACTTTATATACCACGTTGGTAATCAGAATAGCAAATTATACCAGCGCTGAGTTTAGATAAGCAAATAGACTAATTAATACCCGAGTCCCTATATTTCCCAGCACAGGATCCTTATGACTTAGGAAATACTTCATGTACTTTTCTAGGTCCCAGGTTTTGGCATTTGACCATCAGGACATTTACTGGGCATTCACATTCACCAGTACTGTAGACACTCTTGCACATAAGCAAATCACAGCCAGACCGTTCAGTCTTAGAATTAGTCTGTTACCACTTGTTAATCATGATAAGCATTAATAACACAGGGGGAGATAATTTGTCATCATCTTCTAATAGCAAAGAATCTTCTATCATAAAAGCAGGCACTTTTCACAAAATTAGGATTTATTTTTCATTCTATTAGCTTTTGCGTATTCAAAATTCTCCAACTTACGCTTACAGAGTGGTTTATTGACAAGAGACTGTACATTGTGAGGTGTCAAGGATGGGCCAGGCAGTCTCCAAGTATAGTTTGAGAATTTTAAGTATAATGGGATAAGTTGAAGTTTTCTTATTCAGACTGAAACTCTTAAAAAGTTCCATAGAGGCAGAGAGGATACTTTCAGTCAACTGACATAAAGACAGAAGTTGTTTAAGAGAACAAAAGAGGGTTTCTTCAAAGGTATGTCAACTCAAATCCTCGATAAATTAACACCAAATGGAATTAGTTACTTTTCTTGTTGCTTATACAAGCAGATGCCTGGCATTGACTATCATTCAGTGATACAGCAATGAATTTTATCCTCAAAAGGAGATTAATACTTTGAATCAATACACAGTATTTTTTATTCAGGTCAAGTAATGTGTGCCCACAATGATAGGTGATAATACATGGCTTTGCTGCATTTCGTTAGAATATGCAAGCACTCAATATTTTTGTATGGAAATCACATTAGATTTGTTTTACACTAGCAAGCCCACAAAAGTTTTAGAAATTCTGTTTGTTTTGTCAAGTTGGGCTGTAATGCGAACAGAAACTAGGGCAAGAGCTGTCTACGCATCTTCACTGTTAAATTCCCATAGGGGCCACTCTGGTTTGCGGTAAAAAAAAAAAAAAAAAAAAAAGCCTATGATAGGTATTTATTGAATACGTTTAAAGAATGCCCACACTGTTTTGGAAAGGAATTGGAGGTCACTTACTGCAAAAGCACTTATAATTTGACAATTAAAAATGGACTAAAAAAAGAAATATCAAAAGCTATCTATCCAAAGGGAAGCAGAGAGTGGTACTCTAGACTTTGGTCCAGGTCCTGCACTAAGGGAGACAGTAAATATCCCAAGAATTAGTATTATAGTGGCAATCACTGTGTAAACGGAGTGTAGCATGAAGACACAGATATTAAATGGGGGATGGTTGCCAGAGAAGATTCTAGAAATGCCCAAAAGTTGACATGAGGAAACTACTACATTTATATGCATTTTGTCTACTACACAACTTTACCTTCAGGGTGACTCTGCTTTGCCATTTCTCTCCTTATTTTTCTGCCCTAGGAAAATAGTAGTTAACCGTTGCTCAAAAGATGTTGGAGGAATGGGGTAAATCAAAGTTAGCCAGTTTCTGAGAGTTAATACATGGTGCTAACCCTTTTGGTTCACTCATTTATTAAAAAACAAAACACAAAACTTTCTAGGGGCTCCTGGGTGGTTCAGTCAGTTAAGCAAGCAACCAACTCTAGATTTCTGCTCAGATCGTGATCTCATGGTTTGTGAGATGGAGTCCTGCATCCAGCTCGTGCTTACAGCAAGGAGCCTGCCTGGGATTCTCGCTCTCCCTCTTGCCTCTGCCCTATGCTCTCTCACTCTCTCTCTAAATAACTAAAAGTTAAAAAAAAAACTTTCTTAAAAACATTTTTTTAACGTTTATTTTTGAGACAGAGAGAGAGAGAGCACGTGCAAGCAGGGCAGAGAGAAAGAGAGAGACACGGAATTCAAAACAGGATCTGGTCTCTGAGCTGTCAGCACAGAACCTGATGAGTCAGAGCCTGACGCAGGGCTTGAACTTACAAACTGCAAGATCATGACCTAAACCGAAGTCAGACGCTTAACCAACTGAGCCACCAAGCTGCCCCTAAAAAACAAACTTTCTAAAGTAGGGATTGGTCTTCTCTCCTCCTCCCGCAAAACACACTCTAGCAATAAATTGCAAGCCTTTTTGCAAACTGACACTAATCTTTCCATTCTGATTATTTTTAAATTTTATTTTAAAAGCATCTTTAAGTTTTTGTTAATTGTTTAGGTTGTTTTCTTGAATACATCAGATAAATTGTTTTCTTAATATCCTCTTCAAGAAAACTAAGAAGTATAAAGACATTTTATTAAAATTTCAAAAAAAAAAAGTTGAAAGGAAACCAAATTTTGGTGCCTAAACTTACAAATCTTCATTAGAAAGTTTAAAAGTTTTATTGCCACAAAAAAAGGTCATTAAAAGTCTGAGATCGATAATTTCACTGCATTTAAAAATGAACCTTTAGAAAATGAAATTCAGTTTAGGCAAAACAACCTTATGCACCTTGAATAGTGCTCAACGTTATTTAATTTTCTAACTCCTCACAATCCACTTTTATTCTGTTCAACGTGGATTGCTTTTATTCATGATACTGACATTTGCTTCATGTACACCAGCAGGTGGCACTACACACACCTAGAGCCAGGAAAACAAAAGGAATTAAGATTTATCTGAGAATATTGATTACTGTCAGGAAAATAGACTTTTCTTAAAAACAAGTCTATTATTTTTTAAGTAATATCTATAATGAAAAGTCAAAGCTTGACTTCTTAGCACATTTATGAATTATACAGAGATGATCAAAGATACATAGAGACAGGGAAGCACCTAGAATGCACACTGAATGTGTTTCTAGGACAAATAGAAAGAGAGCAGATCATTTTGTAGTTTTGCCTGGTGCCTTCAAGTGGCATTTTCAGGGGATTCTCAAATGTACTGAATTTATTGACTAAGAAAAATACTCCATGATGAAACTGGAATGAATTCTGAATCATAGGTAAGTGACAATTATTTTGTTTCAGTTCTCAAGAAGAAAAATGTTACATTTTATTCTATTTAAATAATCTTACCACTGAAGCCATAGATACATGAGGGAATGAAATAACATTTTTTAAAAAACTAAAGTTATGCTCTGATACAAACTATCTTCTAAATTTGCAGTATCAAAGCCCACATTAAACTCGTCTGCTAGCATAAAACTTGCCAAATATCACAAAGTATGTGAAGAAAATAAAATCTGAGTGAATACTGATTTACTCTGTATCCCTAATTATAAATGAAATAAAATGCATGCTTTTTTCTGTTTAATATATCCTCATCAATACTCTAGGACAACACAGTAGAAAAGCCTTCTAGATGTGGGCAGCCAAATCTGGCTCGTCATCAGTTTTGGTAAATACATTTTATTGGAACATAGTTATTCTCATTTGTTTGTGTGTTATCTATGCATATTCTCACACGATAATGGCTTCGCCTTCATACTGGACCCCTTTACTGTGCTTTACTTTTTCACAGGGCTAATCTTCCTCTGATATTTTGTGTATTTTCTGTCTCCCATCATTAGTATATAAGGTGCCTGAGGCCAGGAACTTTGTATCACCGTACTATCCCTGCTTCATAGAAAATTTCATAACACTTTGCTGCTCAAAGTATGATCTGGGGACCAAGCAGCATGCGCAGCACCTGGAAGATTATTAAAACTGCAGAATTCTAGAACTACTACATTAGTAGCCAAACAGGACCCAAGTGATTAGTATACACATTAAAGTCTATGAAGCACTGGCCTATCACACTTTTAGCTTTTCAGTAAATATTGGATGACAGCATAAAGTTCGGATAGAAGATGGTACTTAGCTGAACACATAGATGGAGGTAGAGAGAAGCCAAGGGTAGTAATGGAATTTCCGGTTTAGGCAATGGGGCAGGGGGGTGGAGCCATTCAATGAGACAGGGAACACTAGGCATAGGCAAATGTATGGGTAGAAAGACGAAAATTTAATTTTGCATATTTTGAAGTTGAGTCTGTTAGGAACAGCCAGTAGGTAATTGAATATAGAAACTTGAAGTTCAAGAAGAGATTAAAATTAGATATACAGATTTTTTTTTCTTTACAGATATAGGCTAGAACAATTCAGAGACACACTTTGTATGTATCCCAATTATATCTTGGCCAGATGACAAACTAGGGTACTCACAAAAACATTGTTACTTAAATACTGAACTAACAGGTTAAGTGGTGTCAGCTATAATTCCCATGGACTTAACTTTGCCCGGATTGAACACACCTTGTGGTTTGGAAGGAGACTTCCTGCTACCAATTACCCAACATGTTCAATCATTTTAGTCTGTGGTTCATATTATCAGTCAATACTGGCTGATACTAAATAAATGTTGTGGTCATAGTTAACTGGTTAATGCTAAGGTTTAGAAAGACCAATCTGCATGGAGCCATCATTCTGAAGCTCATGCCTTAGCTATGGATACATTAGACCCATGGCAGGTAATCAGAATAAATATTTAGGGGGCAATTCTTTCAGCTTCACTGAAGCATTTAACTTAATTGATTACACTCGGCATTTACAGATAGTGAGGATCCTTGGTTGTAAATTGCTCAGATGATTATTCTCAATGGATGATGACATAATTAAACAATTTTTGTTTTAAATAAAAACTGTCCACAAACAGTGGACTGCTTCCACTTGCTTGCTGATAAAATAATTTAGAAAAATTACAGAATTTAATTACCAAAAAGTAGCAGTTGTAACAGAGAATGCTAATGGGTACGTGGTCAGTTTTTCTTTTCATTTTTACTATTAACTCAGCAAATTCTTAAAAACAATGTCAGCTATAATGAAGGAAAACTGGTGTGTTTACTGGTTTCTGTAATGTAGGGGGTTCAGTTTGCTAGTGGGGATCAAATAGAGTGCACTTATATATGTAAATGGTATATGTGATTTTGCTTAGGTATTGAGCTTCTGGGAATCTCTTCTCAAGAAATACTTCAAAATAGAAGAAAACATTTATTGAATAACACGTTGGCTAATCGATTATTGAGTCCCCCCTACCCGATATTTTTTTAGTTATTTTGCCGTTATGAACTAATCAGCTTTTTTTTTTTTTTAAACCTGTCTCTACTTTCTCTAAAAAAGCACAACCAGGTTTTGGAATATTTGTTCTGAGCTTCCTTGTGCGAGAGAGAGCAAACTGAATAACGAGGAACGTCCAGCTTTTGGCAGAAAATAAGCAACATGATGCTACTGAAGTTGGAGATTCGCTGACAAGCTCCAGGGACATGGAGACATTAGACTTCCAAAAGACTAAGAAAGGGCCAGGGATCAATGAAGTGTGCATACGTTCCTGGATTGGAAGGGGGGTTGCTGCAGACTATGTTTAAATGAGACTGACTGGGAGCCACAGAAAGACCACACCCCCTCCTCAGGATTCCTAAGGACTTGAGGTCTGCTGTTCTGAGGCTCAGAACCCATTACCTTCAGTTTCCCAGATTACTTATCTCCAAAGTTCTTAAAAATTCCCAAGGAAGGCTGAAAGTTCTCTGTGCCTCTTTCATAAGTGGTTAGAGTTGTTGCAATATCTTCAGTATTTGAGAAATCTTTTGCACAAAGAGGAACTGTCAGAGTCTCACTTCGTGTTTAAGAACTTGATTTTATAAATCCATTAAACATAATCAAATTCTCCTATTCAGTTGAAACCACATGACTAATAGATCAGGTTCTCTTAAGTTTTTGGAACCTATAAAGGTATACAAACTGGACAGAAATCATCACAATATGAACTATCCTAAGATCTATTTCTAATCACAAACACATGTATGTAAACTGGCCACAAAATATTGTAAATATTATAATTACATACTTAGCTTGGCTTCCTTCAAAAGCAGAGCCTGAGACAAAGGCTTGTAGGCAGATGGTTTATTTGAAGACAATGCCGGGGAGCAAGAGGGAGGGACAAGCCAAGTGGAATAAAGAAGGAAGGAAAGCCCGTCAAGGTTGCCTTATGGAACTGGTTGTCACTGTCAGCACCTAACGCTAAGTTCCAGAGGATGTTCTTAGTTACCTTACGAATGCATTTCATAACTATTTGCCCAGGAAACAAAAGCACTCCCATCCTCCTTGGTCAAGAATGGACTCACCAGTGTTAACTCCTTCACACTTTTTCTACTTGGTGGGTGCCAAGTAGATTCTTGCAAGGACTTGGACACTAGTTTCAAACCCTGCATGGAGCAATCATCATGGCAATGTCCACAGGAACTGATGGACCTGGCGAGGTTAGAAATCACCTCTAACGTTCATTTGCCGTAATCAGTTTTGGCTGAATTAATATAGTGCCATCAATCTGTTTTAATTTTTTTTTGTTACATAATTTTACTTCTTTTAATGTGCCTCTTACTCTCTACTGATATCCCATGGGAACAGTTTTTCCTCTGCAGTTTAGAAGTCCTCTTTTCCACCCTTGGGGTGGCTGGCTGGCTCAGTCATTTAAGCAGCTGACTCTTGGGTTCAGCTCAGGTCATGATCTCATGGTTCGTGGGTTCAAGCCTCACATTGGGCTCTGCACTGACAGTGAGGATTCTGCTTGGGGTTCTCTCTCTCCTCCTTTATTTCTGCCCCTCCCATGCTCTCTCTCTCAAAATAAACAAACAAGAGAAAAAAAAGAAGTTCTGTTTTCCATCCTCAAGTGCCATTGGCCTAGAGGGAAAGGAAGATTTTCACCTTGTTTGTTCCTCATTCTGCCTTTAAGGTTATTCACCACCCACTCCTCTCAAAACCTCCTCAGCTTTAAATGTCATATCATCTAACTACATCATCTACATTCCCTTTTGGTTGCTGTCACCAATGGAATCTGGATTCACTGCCACTTTCTACAGCATTATTCATGAGCTAATTCTTGTTGATTTCAATGTCTATTTGATTAATAATTCTAGGATACTGGTCACTTAGTTCCTTGATTTCTCCTCCATCCTACCTCCACCACTAGTGGGCATATATTAGACTATGTTATTACCCATAATGGTGACATTTTCAATTACGTCTATGGAAATATCCAGCTTTCCATACATCATCAACTATATATATATTTGATAATTCTGACATTATTTAAGCCCCACAAGGACTTATAACGCATCGATATCTCTACTTCTTATTGTTGCTCTCTTGTGTTCTCATTCTCCTCATCTGAATGCACTTTCTTATCAAGTATTCTGATAGTCTCTGGCATACTTCTTCAACTATCTTGCCCTTCTCTCTCAGTATGATGAAATCATACAAGTAAAGCCATTTTGCCTGTTTTGTGCATCTTCCCACAGAGAGGGAAAGGCCTCTTGAAAGGCCAGGCTAAGTGATACCTGACACCCATGATCACCAGCCTCAAGTGGGCTCTGAATGCTGCTCAAGAATCATGTATTTCCCCAATCCCCTCATTCTCTCCTTCTGTTTCACATTGATTTCATGCCATTTCCTCATTCCTTAAATTTCTAACTTGTCCTCTCTCATCTTTATTCTCTGATAACTACCTGGCTTCCTATTTCACTGAGAAAGCATAATCAGAAAGCTTCCAGAAGCTCCCACTACCTTCTCTCCCACTTACCTGCATATTCATCCATGTCTTCTACCTCATCTTCAATTTCGATGAGTGGTACCTCCTTTTGCATTCTAAATCCTGTTAGTTTTAACCTCCCAAGGACATCTTGCCAACAGGACAGATCCAGGTTTTATGGGGCCAGAGCTTACAAATTTTAAGGGCCCTCTTTAGGAAAAGAGTACAAAATAATAAATATAAAATTAGGTAAAATATAGAATTTATTTAAAGCAAAATAAATCACCATAGATTTCAAGTATAAGAAATTTGGGGGAAAATGATGTATTTTATATTATTGATAGTTTAGAAAAGTTTATTTCAACTTGAATACTGGTAATGTCATGTAACTTTGGGGATTATTGTCAATACATATAAAACATTTTAAAAATATTTCCCTGAGATTTAACCCATCAAACAAACGTGTTCTTATATATCCCATGATTAAAAATTCTTGGCACTACTTTGCCCCATTCTTTTTTTTTTTTTTTAACTGTAAAACTATTTGAACTCACTCTATTTCCTCTCCCATTCTTTTCAAATTCACTATATTCAGCCTTAATCTCCAGTGTCACTGCTTTTGTCAGCCAGTTGAATTCCAACTCCTACCTTCTCCCTCTCCTATCTGCAACCCTTAAAAACCCTACCTGAGATCATGTAAATTTCATATATCCAGTTACTGAGGCCAGAAGTACTGGAGTCCACTCTGATTTCTCTTTGTTCTTATGCAATCCTGAGAGAATCCCACAGGCTCTACCTCCTAGAACCTCCATTGCTACCATCCTGGGCTAAATCACCATCTTCTCTTGTGCAGATTAACACAACATCCTCCTAACAGGTTGGTCCCTTCCTCATTATGGACCAACCAGTTAGGTTTCTTTTAAATTAAAAGCCAGTTTCATCCGCTCTTGGTAAAGCTTCGGTAGCTTTTAATTCCACTCAGCATTAAAGGCAAAATGCTTATATGATTCAAGAAGTTCTGTGCAATCTGGACATGACCTTCCTGTCCTCATTTCCTCCACTCTTCCTTTGCTCATTCAGGCTTCCTTGCTAGTTCTTGAACATCCAGGCAGGCCCCCAAGTGGCCATTTCCTTCCAGGGCTCGAGCTCCCCAACCCCATGCTGCTGAAACTTAGCAGCCCTTTTTGAATTTACTCAAATTTTATTTCCTGCCCTGCCCCCCTGGTCGTTCTATTTTAAATTGCACTCTCTTCACATTTTCTATCATCTTTTTCTGATTTTTCCTCATAAAGTACTCACCCCTACTATCATAGTATAGAGCAGTTACTTTGGTTCGAGTCTGTTATCTCTTGATCTCACCCTTATTCTCCAAGAGGGCAGGGTTTTGTTTTATGGCTACACTGTTAGAACACGGAAGATCATCCAGCAGAGCAGGTACTCAAAAAAAAAAAAATTGGGGGTTAAATGAAAAAATGAGAAAGTGACTATAGCTTTTGCTTTTCCTCATGTTTCTGATGTATCTCTCATATGCAAATATAACATATAATCGGGATATTCTTTAATAAAGTATTTCTCATCTTTTCATTGCCATGTTTAGTTCCTTTATATTTATGGTAATTGATGTTATTTCTACCATCTTAATAGTTTTGGAAATGCTATTTTTCTACATCGTATGCTTTACTCCTTTGTTTTCTGTTAGATTGCTGAATTTTCCTTATTTCCAGTTTACTTCCCTGCTGATTTAAAAATTATATGTCAGCCTTAGACTTCCAGACATTCTATTCATAGCTTAATTTGCTAGTCTAAGCAACAAAATTTTTTTAAGCCAAAGAAACTAGCTCTGAGCTCATTTACCATATTCTCGCTTGTCAGTCTGTAAAGGCAGAGGTACAAAAAGTGAAATTTTTAATTGCAACTTTTAAAATTACACAAAACTTTATACTCAAGCACATCTTGGCATAAATGGGAACTTGGAAGGTGAAGCTAATTATGTAGTTAGAGAACACTATATAATTACCTTATCATTACCTTATCACTATATAATTACCTTAGGACAATCTGACCACACAGTAGATTCACTTGAGAAACTTTTAAATAAGCAATAATGCCTGGGCCCCATTCCAAATCAATTAATCATAAAATGTTGGGGACAGAGTCCCCAGCAAGTGCCTCATGTGATTCAACTATATAGTCAGAACCGCGCATCAGTACTCTAAATCATTCGCATGCCTGAAATGGCAACACCTAGATTTTATATCCCAAATATCTCCATATTATTCTCAATGTCTATTTTATGTTTATACCAAAATTATTATCACAAATACAATTTCACAGCATTCAGGTTTTCATCCTTCATGCTATTGAAATTCTTACTCATTAGAAATTATTTTGGAATAATAAATGTTTTATATTGTAAGTATTCCCACCATGGTCAATTACAAGCTACCAACTTGCTGTCACTAAAAATTGAATTGGGAAAAGATGTGTTCAAGCAGCTTTCATGCACCTGATGGCCTGCTCCAGGACCCACTGAGTATTAAGGCTATCAAAAATTCATTGCAGAATTATAGATCTATTGCCTCATTTTATAAATGAAGAATTCGAGATGCAGAGGATTTGAATGACTGGTTTTAGATAAAAAAATAGCTTAGTAAAACAACAGTTTTAATTTATATGAAAACATGTGTAAACACACACATACATACACACATTAATAAATGAGGTCTCCGGGTGCCTTGGTGACTCAGTCGGTTGAACCAGGTCATGATCTCATCGCCGGTGAGTTTGAGCCCCACGTGGGGCTCTGTGCTGACAGTTCAGAGCCTGGAGCCTGCTTCTGATCCTGTGTCTCCCTCTCTCTCTGCCCCTCCCCTGCTCAAACTCTCTCTCAAAAATAAAATAAAAACATTAAAAATTAAAAAAAAAAAAAAAACCAAGGGTCTCAGTTAACCTAACACTACAGGCATACTGTAGAGATATTGTAGGTTCAGTTCCAGATCACAGCAATAAAGCAACTATCTCAGTAAAGCAAGCCAAATAAATTTCTTGGTTTTTCAGTTTTACACTATAGTCTATTAACTGTACAATACCATTATGTCTAAAGAACAATGTATATACCTTAATTTAAAAGTACTTTTTGCTGGGGCACCATGATGGCTTGGTCGGTTGGGCATCTGACTTCGGCCCAGGTCATGATCTCAGGCTTGTGAGCTCCAGCCCTGCGTCGGCTCTGTGCTGACAGCTCGGAGCCTGGAGCCTGCTTCAGATTCTGTGTCTCCCTCTCTCTCTGTGCCTCCCCAGCTCACACTCATTCTCTCCCTGCCAAAAAATAAAAACTTAAAAAAAATTTTTTTAGATTAAAAAAAATTAAATACTTTATTGCTAAAATATGGTAACCATCATCTGAGTTTTTAGCATGTCGTAATCATTGATCACAGATCACTCTAATTAATAAAATATGTTTTAAAAATGTTTTATTGGGGCGCCTGGGTGGCTCAGTCAGTTGGGCGTCCAACTTCGGCTCAGGTCATGATCTCACAGTCCGTGAGTTCGAGCCCCGCTCAGGCTCTGTGCTGACAGCTCAGAGCCTGGAGCCTGCTTCACATTCTGTGTCTCTCTCTCTCTCTCTCTCTCTCTCTCTGCTCCTTCTCTGCTCATGCTCAGTCTCTCTCTGTCTCAAAAATAAACAAACATTAAAAAAAAATTTAAAAAAAATGTTTTATTTAGGGGTGCCTGGGTGGCTCAGTCAGTTGAGTGTCTGACTTCAGCTCAGGTCATGATCTCGCGGTCCAGGAGTTTGAGCCCCACGTTGGGGTCTGGGCTGACAGCTCGGAGCCTGGAGCCTGCTTTGGATTCTGTGTCTCCCTCTCTCTCTGCCCCTCCCCTGCTCACACTGTCTCTATCTCAAAAATAAATAAACATTAAAAAAAATTTTTTTTTAATGTTTATTTTGAGAGAGTGAGAGAGAGAGTACGAGTGGGGGAAGTTGCGGAGAGAGAGGGAGAAAGAGACTCCCAAGCAGGTTCTGCGCTGTCAGCACAGAGTCTGATGTGGAGCTCCATCTCATGAACCATGAGGTGATGACCCCACCCAAACCCAAGAGGGGGATGAGCCACCCAGGCACTCCTGTAATACTTCTAAAAACTGTTTTGAAATGTTGCAAGAATTACCAAATTGTGACACAAAGACACAAAGTGAGCAAATGCTGTTAGAAAAATGGCACCAAAATACTTGTTCCATGCAGGATTGCCACAAACTTTTGTGGCTTTTGTAAAAAATGCAGCATCTGTGAAGTGCAATAAAATGAGGTGTGCCTGTATTTACTGCTGATTTTTCTTCTAAGGCGTGAAGTCTCTTCATTACTCATTAAATGCTTTTACATAGTAATAACAGGTGTTTCTGGTTTATCTATTATGATCCATTTTTTTTCCTGTCTAGCCTTCTGTGACTAAATTTTGTTTTAATATTTGCTATGAAATCCTGTACTCCTCTTTTAAAAATACAGCTTGGCTATTTTTTACATATTTTTCCAGATTTACTTATATTTTTAAAATTTCCTTAACAAAATTATTGACAATTAAATTTATAATTAACCAATTAAATTTTACAGCCAATTAAATTTATAACTAAAGAAAATTATTAACTTAAAAATTAAGAATTTCTATTTGTAGAATATTGATGCAAGTATTATATTGTTGGCATTATGCATGAATTTTTTTCTTTATATGCAGCATAATTGATAAGTTTTATAGACAAATAACTTTTTCTCAGCCAATTAAGTTTTCTAGG
This sequence comes from Panthera uncia, assembly GCF_023721935.1. Classification (NCBI taxonomy): domain Eukaryota; kingdom Metazoa; phylum Chordata; class Mammalia; order Carnivora; family Felidae; genus Panthera; species Panthera uncia. The sequence goes on from NC_064810.1 coordinate 39,066,868, forward strand.
TATAAAAACATGTGACTACAATAAACTATGCCATATATATGTACACACACACGTACACACACACACACACTTGACCCTTATTATTCACAGATTGTGCATTCGCAAATTCACTTACTGAAATTTATTTTTAATCCTCAAATCAATACTGCCAATGCTTTCATGATTATTTCAGATCATTTGTGGACATGCACAAAGCAGTGAAAATTTGATTCACCCTACGACACACATGACCAGCTGAGGTCAAAGAAGGCCACACTCTTCCTTGTTTCAGCTCTTACATTGTGAACAAGTGTCCTTTTCCTAGTCAGTTTAGTACCATGTGTTCTGCATTCGTGTGCTTTTTGTTGGTGATTTGTTGTTTAAAATGGGTCCCAAGTATAGGACTGACGTGCTGCCTGGTGTTCCTAAGAAGAAGGCTGTGATGTGTCTTAAGGAGGACAGAATACAAGTGTTGGGTAAAGTTTCATTCAAGCATGAACTCTCATGTTGTTGTCCTTGAGTCCAGTGTTAATGAATCAACATGACACATCCATGATAAAGAAGAAAAAATTCATTGATTTGGACATGAGGCTGCTCTAAAAGTGAAGTCACACCTGTCATGCTTGATGAAGTTATGGGAAAAATAGGAAATGGCTAAATTTGTGAATTTATGAGATGATGATATTAAAAGCAGTGTTCTGGACATCACTATTGTGAGGCTGAAAGCCAAAATAATTTACAGTCATGTACCCAGAATCAGGAAAATGTTAAAACTTTCATGACTAGTTCTTTATTATAAAGAAATACTGAACATAATTACTTGTAAGAAATATATATTAAATAATGTCTTTAATAGAAACACATAAAAAACAAGTGTATGTATACATTAATTGATGAAAATATTGCGACCCAAAGTGTAAAGGACCTAACTTTGTATTTTCCTGGGGAGTAATAGCCTAATATCACTAATTCAATGTTTGTGATGACTATATAGAACTGAACTACTATTGTGCATGTGTGTGTTAAACATTATCTAAAGAAGAAACATTACCTAAAGTTTCATGACCATATAAGCAGTTTGTACTATGCGTGTGTATACACGCACATAGACTATATACACTTGAATTTTTCATCCAAAATTTTAAGCATTTTCACATGGTATTATGAATTATTTCTCACCATTACTTTTAATGTCTACTTATGAACTATATTATGGATAACTATACTTATGTAACCATTTTCCTAGTATTAAAAAGTTTATTTTCAAGCTTCTGCTGTTAAAAATAATATACTACTGAAATATTCATGCATTTTATTCTACAGACGGGACTATTTCTTAATGATAAATTCACAGATCCCTTTTCTGTCAAAATATTTCAATATTTCTTATAAAAATCTTTAAAAATTCATGTTCCCATTTTTCTCATAAACGTAAAAGTGTATAACAATCATTTTGAAAGTCTTGTAAGAAACATCAGAAATATACCATTTTTGTTCTACCTTTTGGAAAAAACAGTATTCCCACTGTCTTTTTACATAATTTCATTAATTTAACTCAGGATTTAATTATTATCCAATTTTCCCTTTTTTCATTTTTTTTAATTTGACATGGCATGCAAATTTACAATAAATTAGGTTATCTCTGTATATTTTTGACTTAATGCTCAAAGTTAAATCCTTTTCAGTTATAATACCCAGATAATGAGTTCCTAATTTTTATGCATTTCTCACTTTTTTAGCAAGTCTTTTTGTAATTAACCATTAAGATGATCTTTATGGTTGCATATTTAACTATTACCCCTAAATAACGTGTGACCGAGCACTCATTTTTTAATTTCTAAGTACTATAGATATTGTTTCATTTTCTCCTATTTGATATTGCACAGATACATTTTGAAGGCAACTTGATTTTTGTTCCATTGTACATATCCTATTTACATTTTTTTAAATTGTTGTTCAAATCATTGGATCAAATTACTGGAGTTGGTAGTAGGTCAATCATATAAAAGTTGGTCCTTGAGCCATGTGGAAGTTAGGGGTGCCAACACCGCATGTAGTCAAAACTGAGCATAACTTTTGACTCCTCCAAAACTTAACTGCTAAGAGTCTACTGTTTATCAGAAGTCTTACCAATAACATAAGCAGTCAATAACACATGTTTTGTATGTTATATGTATTATAGACTGTATTCTTACAATGGGGTAAGCTAGAGAAAAGAAAATGTTAAAAGAATTGTATGGATGAAAAATACATTTAGAGCATCGTACCATATTTATAAAAAAAATCCGTATGTAAGTAGATCAGTACAGTTCAAATCTGTGCCGTTCAAGGGTCAACTGTATTCACATGTGTTTTCATCACATTCTAAAATTTAACTATTTAGCATTTGAAAATCATACATATATTCTTTAAAAAATAGTCATATTAGTATTCCAGTTAAAAATATCTTAATTGATGAAACATTACAGGACAGTTATTTCTACATGGGTTTCCTCTCTATGTTACAATCTCTACATTATAAACATGGATTATAATGTCCATGTTGCTTAGAAACGTGGACAGAAAGAGAGAATAGAAAATATTTTCAACTATTACCATAAACAATGTGATTGAAATATTTTTATATTTGTATTAATGGCATTATTTCCATTATTTCTTTGCACAGTGGATTTTTCTCCACCAAAATGTCTTCATTGTAACTAAAATATGTTAAATAAATTCTAAGACAATATACAATATCTTAAACTTCTTTTAAGAAGCTGTTATCCAATTGCCTGATATTTTTTTAAATTATTTTTATTTGAGTATAGTTGACACACACACTTGTTTCAGGTGTACAACATAGTGCTTCAACAGCTCTACGTGTTACACTAGGCTCTCCACAAGTATAGCTACCATCTGAAACCACTCAATCCTATTACAATATCATTGATTAGTTGTGATGAGCACTGGGTGTTTTATGGAAGTTTTCAATCCCTATATTGTACACCTGAAACTAATATCACACTGTATATTAACTGGAATTTAAGTAAAAACTTGAAAAACAGTATCTGACTGTATTTCCTCTACTGTCTCTTTCCCACTCCTTTTCACCCATTTTGCCCAACCCTGCACCCCCTTCCCTCTAGCAACCAACAGTTTGCTCTCTGTATTTATTGGTCTGAACAAGATGAGGATGTCCACTCTTGCCACTTTTATTCAACATAGTACTGGAAGTCCTACCCACAGCAATCAGATAAGAGAAAGAAGAGGCACTCATACTGGTAAGGAAAAAAGGTTAATAAAAAATTTTTTAAATAAAAAATTAAAAAGAAGATGACATCATACTCTACATAGGAAACCCTGAAGACTGCAAGCAAAAAACTACTAGAAAAAAATGAATTCAGTAAAGCTGCAGGACACAAAATTAACATCCAGAGAAATTTCAAAAAAACTCCATTCACTATTGTACCCAAAAGAATAAAACACTTAGAAATAAACTTAACCAAGGAAAAAGAAAGACTTGTAATTTGAAACTGTAAAACACCGATGAAAAAAATTGAAGACAACACAAATGGAAAGATACTCCATGTTCATGGATTATTAAATCAATAGTTAAAATGTCCATTACCCAAAGCAATCTACAAATTTAATGCAATCCCTATCAAAATACCAACAATATTTTTCACAGAATTAGAACGAATAATACTAAAATTTGTAGGGAACCACAAAAGACCCCAAATAACTAAAGCAATCTTTTTTTTTAAGTTTATTTATTTATTTTGAAAAAGAGTATGACTGGGAGAGGGGGAGATCAAAAAGGAGAGGGAGAACCCAACCAGGCTCTGTGCTATCAGCTCAGAGCCCGGTGTGGGGCTCAATCCCACAAACCAAACTGTGAGTTCATGACCAGGGCCAAAATCAAGAGTCGGATGCTTAATTGACTCAGCCACCCAGATGTCCCTGAAACAATCTTGAGAAACAATAACAAAGCTAGAGGTATTACAATTCTGGATTTCAAGGTACATTAGAAAGCTGTAGTAATCTAAACAGTTGCCTGATGCTATTATTAGTTATTCTTTTGTATCCGTTGGGTTCCTTGTAAAGCAGACATATTCAGCTTGCTTCATCTATATTTGAAGTTGAACTTATTAACATAAAATGCAATCCTATGGCTATGTTTATCAATTTGTATAGATAACTGTTTCAGTGAAGTTCAACGCAGACCTACAGTGTTGGCAAAACAAAATAGCTACTCATAACATTAAGTAAAATTTAACTTGTTTCTCTCAAATAACACTCAAAGCAACTTAATTTTTTTATACAAACCCTACCAGCATCTCTTCACCCACATCAAAATTGTAGACAGATAATGCTCATCAAAGGTGGGTGTGATCAATATGGACTAGACAGTAGTCCATTTCTTTACAAACCTTTTGAAGATGTGCTCAAGACAGTTGGTGTTTCCTTCTTATCAACTCCTCAGAGTTTGCAGTTTGGCCCTCAGCCATAGTTTCCTTCAGCTTCCACTCATGCATTGTTATTGGGTTCTGCTCAGAGTGTAGTACTTTTTATGACGCGCTTTATAATTTAAGACAATGAGTAGTACTCTCTAATGAGCTATTGTTGCCATCTGTTTCCTCCACCAATTCTTGGAATATTCACCTGCCCTGATCATACATAAAATTTTCATTTTAACCCCCAGTATGACAATTTTTCTAGACTTTTTGATATCCCTCTAGTACTATCTGTTGGAGCTGCTTTGCTGGCCATTTCAGTTCATGCATTTCTCCAGAATGCAACATAAAGGTGGAGACTAAATTAGAGCAAGAAAGCACTTATAAAAAGCCACTAAATTGGGAAAAATCCACCATGGTGGTTCTCTTCTTGGCTAAGAACATAAGCTATTACTCCATATTCTTTGTTGACAGGCAATGGGAAAAAAATATTTATGAACTGTAATCTTCAATGCAATTAATAACATTTTGGAGATGAACTAAACTTGAAAAATTGCAACCATATGTAAGTATAATCAACTTTTAAACCCTCTACAGTGACTCCAACCTGTCTGTGCAGGGTTGTTTTCCTTTTCTTTTGGCAGAAGGTAATATGTTGCCATTAGTGGTATGATGATAAATGTTTCAAAAATAGCTTCCTGGGGAGGAGGGAGGCCTGATTTGCCAATTTCTGTGGTGTAAGTACTCCGACTATGGCTGATTTCAAGCATGATCTTTTGAGAAGAGATGTCCATAATCCGTTCTCAAGATCTGGAGCAAGCCAGCTCCAACACATCCATTGTTGTACTGAAATCTGTCTGAAGTTTAGTTCTATTCACAAATTATGTGATTTGGGTCAAATCTTCTCATTTCTTTATTTTCTAACTATAAAATAACATTTACCCTGAAGGATTTTTGAGAAATAGAGGTCCTATGTGCAAAGTAATGTGCATGTTAGCAAATAATAAACACTCATGGAATATTATCTATTATTATAGTTGTCACATCCCTGCCTTATGGCTGCCATCACACAATATCCCAGACTGGGTGGCTTAAGCAACAGACATTTATTTTCTCACAGTTCTGGAGGTTAGAAGTCCATATCATGCCATTGGGGTTAGTTTCTAGTGAGACCTCTCTTCCTGAGTTGTGGGTGATGGTCTTCTCACTGTGTCCTCACATATCTTTTCCTCTGTGCATGTGGAGAGAGAGAACTTTGTGTCTCTTCCTTTTCTTATCACAATATCAGTCCTCTCAGATTAAGCCCCACCATATGACCCCATTTAAATACCTCCTTAAATGCCCTATCACCAAATCTAGTCATATTGGTGGTTAAAGCTTCAATGTGTTAATTTTGAGGGAAACCAATTCAGTCCCTAACAATAACTGCAATTCTTTGTTTTTCCTCTCTGTACTTGCTATCTTCCGAACATGCCCATGCATTCTTTGCTTTGTTCTTGCTATTTTCTCTATCTATATGTCACATTTATAGACAAGTTCAGATTGTCAAATCCCAATATATCAAAGCTCATCTTAGCTAACGTTTCCTCCAGAAATACCTTCCCGATCATCCCAACAAAAATTCTCTCTCCCACATTGAGCTCTCAAGAAGCTTTTCTTATATCATTCCTATGATGCATATCTCTGACAAGTCACATGCTATATTTCATCCTTTTTGAGATGTGCATTTTCCTCTACTTTAAAATCTTGAAAATACTTTGGCCAGTTTTAATAATAATATGATATAGGAATATTCCTTCAAATACTCATTTTGCCATTGATGTCTTATATATACCCATCATTATGTGTACTTATACAAATTAAAAGTGAAATTGTATTCATGTGAATTACTCTTCACATATGAAAAATTCAATTTGGGGTCTATTTATTCTGTATAAGATGGTTATCTGGTATATATTTTAGTTCATTCCACAACTTGCATATCAGATCCCAGCTGGTATGTACAAATCCAAAATTAGGAGAAATGATTAGCCTTCTATGTGTTGTATGATTTTAAATTGAAAGTTAAAGAAACTTAATTCAAATGAGCTGAAGAAAAAAGGGAATTTTATTAACTAAAGTGTAACATTTAAAATGGTAAAATCATAAAAAATATGCAATAACCATGTGTCAAAGGTGGCATAAGTTCAAAAGGCATTTGAAAAGATAAATAAACAGGTGATAGATCTTTCCAATATAAATTTAAAATACTGTTGCCCTACTCCTGTTATTAATGGCCTATGTGGTAATCTTTTCTACGTTTAAATATTCAAGTGGACATATTGACCTAAGGTTTATAATAAGGAGAAAACTATTTAAAGTACAAGAGATTTGCACCGAATGCCTTTAGAAGGTTCATAAAAGTGAAAATTGCTTTAAATTCAAACATTAGCATTTTCTAACCTTGAATACTTCAGTTACTCTCCTCTAAGAGCATTGACATCTAATAGTCATTGCAAAGAAGGTAAGCCCTTTGGTCCCTTGATTTCCATTTTTTGAACCTATGTAATTGGTGCCACTTTTTATTTGATTCAAAACATATTATGAAATCACTTATAAAACCAGTATGGAGTTTAAAGCACAGAAGCAGTAAAATCAATTATATCTACAAAAATCAGTCAAGGGATTCACAAAATAAAATAATGTAAAGCATGACATCATACACATAAAAAAATTTTTTAAAGGAAAGAACTGAGATGGGTCCAAAGACTGTTTGAAATACATTTATCAGTGAATAAATCAAATTAAGACACTAGAGCTTCCATTCTATAGGTTGGGGATAGGAGTAAGGTTATAAGTAATAAACATAAATAATAAGTGATAACATTGGTTTGAAGGTGATAATTGCTAAGGAAAGAACAGAATAGAGAAGCATTTGAGGACTGAGTTTGTGGGGGATTGAATGTGTGTGGGTTGAGAGTATGGGTTGTGGGGAAGGGGGGGGCAGTATGATATTAAAGACAGGGATCAATATCTGAATCCTTAAGAAGATACAGTCTGAACAAAGACTTGGAGATGCTAGGGAACTAGCATTTCACACAGAAAGAACAGCTGAAGCAAATGCCTTACACCAGAGGATTCCTGGTCTGGTCAAGGGACATCAAAGAGAAGGGAAGTAGTAAAAGAGGAGCTCAGAGAGGCATCATGTGTGTATCTGTTGAGGTGCCAACTAACATCCTTTCTTTCTCACCTCTCCTTCACTCCAGCCATTGCTGCCTCAGCAGGCAGGCAGGCAGGATCTGCCGTCACTGCGTCCCCAGGGCTGTTTGAATAGCACTGTGAAGATGCCCATGGGTTCTGCTCTGCTCTCCTCGCTCCTGAGAAAACCTGAAAGTGCCTGGATACCATGCCTTAGAGCAGCTCATGAGCAATGGGGGATGACTGCTTCCCCCATCATGTCTAGTTACAGAGGACCATGACCTCGAGGGGTCCTGAGGATTGAGCTATAGCTGTCCACAGAGTTAACCAGCTCAATAGCTCATCCTTGGTCATTTCTCCTCCTCACTTTGTTGTCTCTCATTTCTACACTGGTTCTCCAGAATTACTTTCTGAAATAAACTTGTTGCTTGTAAGCGCTTGTCTCAGGCTCTACTTTTTAGGGAAGTGGAAGCAAAGAGAGAGCAGAGCGACCAGGTCAAGTAAGATCACATAGGTTATTTAAGACCTGGTAAGACTTTGGCTTCAAATGCAGGTTTTGGGACCAAAGAGTGAGATGATCTGACTCCCACGAAGTAGACATTGAGAAAAAAGAGGAAGGGGATTCACTTAATCAGATAGAAGAACTCTAGGGGCCCCTGGGTGGCTCAGTTGGTTAAGCATCCAACTCTTGATTTCAAGCTCAGGTTGTGATCCCAGGCTTGTGGTGCTGAGCGTGGAGCCTGCTTAAGATTCTCTCTCTCCCTCTGCTCCTCTTGCCTGCTCACACTCTCAAAAAATTAATTAATTCATTGAAAAAGAAAAGACCTCTAGGTGACCCAGAGCATCCGCACATGCAAAAGCACCAACTCAATAATTTCATCTCAACAATCTCACAGGTTTGTAAATGGATTCACAGCAGTTATTCTGACAGTCTCTTTTGCTTGTGGAAAGTAAGAAAATTGTGCCTTTTCCCTCAGATTGGCATAAACCTTACATTCTGAGCCAAGTGGAAAGAATTCTAAGTAGACTCTCGAGGGTTTGTAGAGTGGATGAGGAATTAAGCTGATTGTAAATGAGATCACTTAATTTTAATTCTCTCAACCCCTGTGTATAACTACTATTCATAAAAGCAGAAAGCATTTTCAGTACACATAGAATGCAATCCACTCACCAAAATTATGCTAATACCAAAAAGCTTGCTTTTTATTTGATAGTCCTGGCAATCGTTTCTAAAGAATAGACTGGTACCCAAGGCTTAGTGTTTAAGAATCTGCTGCTAGCACCTCCAAATACCATGCATTGCTTTTTCTTGGAGAAATAGGTGAAATCTTGATGCTTATTTTATTATCTTCAAATTCTGTACTGATAAATGTTGCATCCTACTACAACAGAATGACTTCCTCAGTATAACACTAAGAGAGAGGAATGTCAATTTCTAACTACTTAAACAAAAAATGTGCTGCACTGTGGTACGCACTATTTCAACTGAACTTATTTCAGAATATTAACAATAACTTGGATGATACTTTTCTTCTTTTAGTTTTTTCATTTCAGAGAGAGAGAGGGAGAGAGAGAGAGGGAGAGGGAGAGGGAGAAAGAGAGAGAGGGAGGGAGGGAGGGGCAGAGGGAGAGAGGAAGAATCTTAAGCAGGTTCCATGTTCAGCAAGGAGCCCATCGCAGGGCTGGATTCCACAACCCTGGAATCATGACAGGAGCCAAAATCAAGAGGCTGACACTCAACTAACTGAAGCCACCCATGTGCCCCTCTCTTTCTTTCTTCTAATGGAAAATGTGATCAACCAGAATAGTGTATGTCAAAATATTATATTTTGTTTAATTGATAAATTTTTGTGTAATTTTAATTGTAATTAAAATTATACACAATATTTTATCTTATGTATCTTATTTTAAATACATTTTTGTGTAATTCATAGGTCAAGAAACATGGAGAGATTTTATCGTATTTGGAAGCTAGTAATTTACCCTTTTTAAAGAGACACTTTAATGGACCCTGGCAGAAGGCAAAATACTCTTGGGTTGGAGACACAAGACGTTTTTTTGCTTGAGAGACAACAAGGTATAAGAGCTTTATGTTCCAACTAATGCTTCCCCCCCCCCTTAAACTACCCCCCTTTAAACTACCAAAGAAGTCTCATGCGGGTGAGGTGCAGGTGAGCACAGATAGATGCTGAACATGCAGTGAGTTTGTGTCACAACTAGAGAATCCAGGGTTAGGAAAGCTCAATCTTTTCTAAGAAAACTGCAAGCACATTGGCCCAATCTCCTCACCAGAGGGAGACATTATCTTTATTATACTCTAGGTAAAAAAAAAAAAAAAAAATCTGCCCTGTGCTCTAGAGGGAGACTTTGTCTTCAAGGCTGTTCACTATATAAACATCCTTGATAGTCTGGCACAAAAAGTTGTCAGTGCCTCTGTTTAGATGTGAATAAATGTGAGAGACTCATAACCCTGCATTATAATCGGTTTTTGTAATAGAATTCATGCTCATGGCAAAAAAAAATTAGCACCTTAAGAAAAATATATAAAATAAACAAGATCCTTTCACACTATTGAGATCGTAGAATTCTTTAACTTGTCCTTTGCAATTAATTCTTAGTGTAAGCATTTTTCTATATTAAGACATATAGATATACCTGAATATTTGTATACAAATGCAAAAAACCATTATATGGATATATCATCATGAGAAGGGAGATGATTCATTTTCAGAAATACCCAATAAAAGCTGTGCTAATTAACAATAGGTTTACAACCTATTGGAAATATAGATGAACACCTCCCAGCCCACAGTGGAGTCCCAAACCCTTAGATACTTACTTCCTCATTCTTCTTTCCCTCTCAGTTCTGCAGTGTATTTTCAGGGGCTTTGTAATGAGCAGGCACCAAAGAAAAGAAGGAAGGAGGGACTGAAAGTCTGTGTATCATCTCAGGGAATGTACGTTTACTCCAGTCAGACTAGTTTTTGCCCAACATGGTCATAGGTGACATCCAGGTAAGGCTGTAACCTCTGTAGTACTCAGCCAATGAGGAACCAGGGGAGGGACTTGCACATTAAGAGAGAAATCACGTGCTGTAACTGCTCCCAGTGTGCCTGCCCGTCAGATACCCGCTCTTTTCAAGAACCTGGAGGGGCGCCTGGGTGGCTCAGTCGGTTAAGCATCAGACTTTGGCTGAGGTCATGATCTCACAGTTAGTGAGTTTGAGCCCCTCATCTGGCTCTGAGCTGTCAGCACAGATGGAGCCTGCTTCAGATTCTCTGTCTCCCTCTGTACCTGCCCCACTCTGCCCACACTCTATCAAAAAAATAAACATTAAAAAGACAAAAACAAAAACACATTGATTAAAGCCTTGCTTCACTGTGCTCTGAGTCTCTGCGTCCCCCCTTTAATTGGGTCAATGAGCTTATTTCTAACACCAAAATGTATCAAATTAATTCTGGCAAGTAAATATTTAATTCTTACAACTTTTTGCTCGTGCAAACAGTGCTGTCCTAAACTTCCTTGTACTTACGTTTTGAATACTTCCTAGAGTATAGATGTATGATTCACAATCAGGAGGATGTAGGATTTACTATTGGATCAAAGAGTATGTAAGATTTTAATTTGAAGGCTATGAAAAGGATCCATTAGAAACCTTTTCTCACAATTCTGGGCATTAGTGTGACAGTCAGAATAATGGCTCTCCAAAGATGCCCACATTCTAATCCTCAGAACCTGTGTATACATTACCTTACATTGCAAAAGAGACTTCGTAGGTGTGATTAAGGTAAGGATCTTGACAGGAAGGATTATTTTGGAACACTGAAATGGGTCCAATGTAATCACAAGGGGCCTCTTATAAGTAAAAGAGGCAGAGAAGGGGATGGGATGAAGGGAGAAGAGGTTGGACTGATATACATGCTGGTTGAGGACCACGGATCAATATGGCAGCCTCTAACAACTAGGAAACAAATTCTTCCTTAGAGGCTCTAAAAGGAACACAATTCTGCTAAGACCTTAGACTCCTGAAACTCATTTCAGACTTCTAACTTCCATAACAGTAACATCATAAATGTGTGTTGTTTTAATCCACTTACTTTGTGACAATCTGTTACAGCAGCAACAGAAAACTAATACAATAAGAGTTTTTAATCTTTGCCAATATAAACAGGCAAAAGCAGCATGTGGGTTTAAAAATTTGCATTAATTTAAACATGAATGAACCTGAGTTTCCTTAATGTGGTGTTGTGCATTTTTATTTAAAGTTAGTCTTTTCACCAGCAATAGCACTGCTAGGAATTGACCCAAGGGATACAGGAGTACTGATGCATAGGGGCACTTGTACCCCAATGTTTATAGCAGCACTCTCAACAATAGCCAAATTATGGAAAGAGCCGAAATGTCCATCAACTGATGAATGGATAAAGAAATTGTGGTTTATATACACAATGGAGTACTACAGGGCAATGAGAAAGAACGAAATATGGCCCTTTGTAGCAACGTGGATGGAACTGGAGAGTGTGATGCTAAGTGAAATAAGCCATACAGAGAAAGACAGATACCATATGTTTTCACTCTTATGTGGATCCTGAGAAACTTAACAGCAACCCATGGGGGAGGGGAAGGAAAAAAAAAAGAGGTTAGAGTGGGAGAGAGCCAAAGCATAAGAGACTCTTAAAAACTGAGAACAAACTGAGGATTGATGGGGGGTGGGAGGGAGGGGATGGTGGGTGATGGGTATTGAAGAGGGCACCTGTTGGGATGAGCACTGGGTGTTGTATGGAAACCATTTTGACAATAAATTTCATATATTGAAAAAAAAATAAAGTTAGTCTTTTCATATTCAGTTAAAGATTTTGTTGTTTTTGCTTTTGTATTTAGGAAATTCTTCCTTTGCAATAAATGCTGGAAACACTTTTGTCATTCTGTTTTTTCATGTCTTATAATTATATTCCTGATATGCCTAAACTTTTTTTCCAACAGAAATTTAAACTGTATGTATAGTTAAATGTACTGGGTTTTTTTTGTTGTTGTTGTTATTGTTGTTTTCTCCTTTTCCTCCCAGCTTTTTAATTCATTTAAGCCATAGAAAGTTTTTGGGTTTTTTTTTTTTTTTTTTTTTTTTTTTTTTTTTCTTTA